>NW_020885074.1:60495-75036 GCF_003945725.1 Corapipo altera | reverse complement strand
GACGGATCCGAAACGTGACTTAAAACCACAAAAAAAGTCCGTTACAGCGCAGTTATTTAGATAAAATATAAATATTTATGCGTAATATAAAGTCAGTTCAAATAGACTTCAAATCACCTCTTAGTTCAAAGCAAAAAAATAAAATAAAATAAAAAGTTTCTGAGGTTTATCTGATAGAAAAAAGGCTACTTTGAGACGGGGGGGGGCGGGGGGGCGCGGCCGGACCCCCCTGCCCAGGTAGGTGAGTTGTTTTCAGTGCTCTGTGGGGCCGGGGGGGACGCGCCGGGACCCCCAAAACCGCCCCAAACCCCCAGAGCGAGTACCCGTAATAACCTGGCCGGGGGGGCCGGGGGGGTCCTGGCCCCCTCCCGGGCCATCCACAGCATGGGGGGACCTGGGGGGGACCCCTGCCCCAACTCGGGCCCCCCCAGCTGGGGGGGGAACCCCTCCCCACCCAGTGCAACCCCCCCCAGCCCAGTGAGGTCTGGGGGGGCAACACCCGCCTGAGGCTTCAAGTCCATGGTGGGGGGGGACAGGGGGCCAGGTTCCCCCCCCGGGCCCGCAGGTAGGTCCCTGGGGGATCTCAGTCGGGGGCAGGGGGGCGGCCAGGCCCCCCCCCAGCCCGGGGGGTCCTCGTGCCGGGGGGGGGGGGGGCCGGGCTCTTCCTGAGACTGGAGGCAGGGAAAGGGGTGCCGGGCCCCCCCAGCCCTCCCCAGTTTGGTCCCTGGAGCCAGGTGGGGTCCGAGGGCAGCAGGGGGGGCTGCACCGGGGGCCCCCCCTCCCCGTAAAGTGTCTGAGCGGGCGGGGGGTCCCGGCCAGGGTGGGGGGCGAGGGGGGGCTAAGTCCACTTTACTGGCCGTTAATGCATGAGACGCTGCACAGGAGTGCTCGGACATTCACTAAACTATTGCTATCGTTAAATATTCTCGGGGGGGGGGGTCCCCCCCCCCTGGGGGGGGGGGGGGGGGGGGGGGGGCTGCTTCTGTTCTTAATTAGAAAATTAAATTTAAAAGAAAGAAAGAAAAAAAACACCTCTTTTTTTTTTCTTTTTGGCTTACACAGTCTGTGAGTTTGTGGTGCTGGGGGTCGGGGGGGGTCTGGGCAGGATGGGGGGTGGTGGGGGGCGAGACCAGGCAGCGGGAAGGGGCCACGGGGCTGGGGGGGCCCGTTCACGCTGCCGGGGGTGAGGGGGGACGAGCCCCCCCGTGTGGGATCAGCAGGCAGCGAGAGCAGCTCCAGAGGAGGCAGTTCGTGGGGTGACGGGGACCCCAGCCCCAAGGGGGCACAGGGGGGGCACAGCTGGCCCCCCGCTCACGGGTTCGGAGCGTGTTTTCCCTGATAAAATTCCTCCCACCGGCTCTGGAAGAACCGGCGCATGGCGTGGCCGGCGCGGCCCACGGCGGAGTCGTCCTCGTTGAAGGTCTGGCAGTTGTCAAACACCAACAGGGCATCGGCCTCGAACTCTGCCGAGCTCGAGTACCTGAGGGGGGGGACGGGGTGGGTGGAGGGCGGCCAGAGATCCCCATGGCCCCCACCAGGACCCCCATCCCCGGGAGTGACCCCGTCAGCCCCAAAGGAGCCCCATCCCCAGGAGGGAACTCCATCCCCTGAAGAGACCCCAACGGCCCCTGAGGGACCCCATCCCCAGGATGCAGCCCCATCCTCAGAAGGGCCTCCACCAGCCCCCGAGGGACCCCCCATCTCTGGAAGAGACCCTGCCAGCCCCAAAGGGACCCCTGTCCCCAGGAGGGACCCCCGGCCTCCCCACTCACCCGCCCCGCAGCAGCCGCGTGCGCATGGTGGCGAAGTCCATGGGGTTCTTGATGATCTTGCGGTAGCCGGGGACCAGGCGGGGGTTCACGGGCTCCAGGAAGGGCCACGCGTCCTCGTGCGACTCCATCTCCATCAGGATGATCCTGGGGGAGCGGCAGGGTCAGGGGGAGCCCCCGGGGGCACGGCCCGAGCCCCCTCCCTGCGGCCCCCCCGGCCCCACTCACTCGCAGAAGGTGAGGTCGCTGGGCTGGCCCCGCAGGGTCACTCCCCTCCGTTTGGTGGGGGTCAGCCCCTCTCCCGGGTACCGGGGCACGGGCAGCCCCTCTCGGCGGCGCAAGGCCGGGCGGCGCCGCGGGTTCTCCTCCTCCTCCTCCGGGGTCCCCCCGAGACGCCCCCGTTTCCGCTTCTTGCCCCGTCGGGGCGAGACGGGGTCCCGGTACTGCCCTGCCTGCGGGGAGGGGACGGGGGTCACGCCGAGCCCGGGGTCACCGCCAGCCTGGCCGGGCGGGGGACGGCCCGGGGACCTACCCGGGACACGCAGACGGAGCAGAACCAGTCGCCCTCGGGCACCTCGGTCATCCTGGGCCGGTGGCAGTAGAGGTGGCAGCCGCGGTCGCAGCCGTCGCACAGCAGCAGGTGCTCGTCGTCGTCCCCGCGCCGGCACACGAGGCAGGTCTGTGGGGAGGGGGGGCTCAGTCAGGCTGGGGAGGGGGCTCCGACCCTCCCTGCCTCGCCCCCCCGGAGCGGGGTCTCACCACTCTGTTCACAGACTTCTCCCAGGCGATGGATTTCTCCAGCTGGAAGATGCACAGGGACACCTGGGCCGCGCTCCGGCACCGCTCCAGCGTCTGCCGCCACGTCCGCACCCGCGGCGTGATCTCGTAGGCTCTGGGGGGGATTGGGGGGCTCAGCCAGAGCTGGGGGGTCCTGCTCTGCCTGAGCCTCCCAACACTTGCCGGTCACTCACATCTCAGTGGGGCCCAGGCTCAGCTCCTCGGGGCTGCTCAGCACCGCCTTCTCCACCACCACCTCGTGCAGCGGCCACAGCGGCTCCTTCAGGTACCGGCGCTCCAGGTTCTGCTCCAGTGCCAGGAGACGGAGCACGGCCAGATCCAGAGGGTTGGTGCGTTCCCGGCGCAGCGGGAGCCCGTCCCGCCGGGAGCGGATCGTGATGTCCTCCAGCGGCTCCACCTTGTGCTCGCAGTACCGGAGGTCGTCCCGTGTGGAGTCGGGGCTGGGGCAGGTCCAGCCCTGCGGGAGGGAGGGGGTTAAAGGGGGTTCAGTGGGGGGGAGTCACCGTAGCACCAAAACCACCATCCCCGGCACCAAAACCACCATCCCCGGCACCCACCCGGATCTGCAGGTCGGCCATCAGCACGCGCTGCTCCAGCTCCTCCACCCACTGCAGGACGCCGAGGTCGGTCTCGTAGGCTCTGTCCATCACCGACCACCGGGCCAGGACTTCCTGAGACACGGCGGCACCGGTCGCCTCGGGGCGCGGGTGGAAGATGGGGTCTGGGGGGGAGAAGGGTGGGCTCAGGGGACGGACAGCCAGCAGCCCCCAGGCCTGGGGGTGCGGGTGGAAGAGGGGGTCTGGGTGGATGGAGGGTGGGCTCAGGGAGGGGCACAGGCAGCCCCCACCCAGGGGCCCAGGCAGCCCTTACCGGTGGTGGCCCTGAGGCAAACCTCCCGCAGGAACTCCTTGTGCTTGGTGAGGTGCTTGTGCAGGGCCTTCTCCCGGATGCCACGCGGGTGCAGCGCCCGGGCCACGGCCTCCAGCTCCTCGGGGTCCCGCAGCCACCACCAGCCACTCTGCATCTCTGTAAGGCAGTGCCAGGGCTCAGCACCGTGCCGGGGCACCGGCACCGCCCGCCCTGGGGGTCCCGGGCTCTCACCGGGGGGCACGGGCTGCTCCGTCAGCTGCGTCAAGTATTTCTGTTCGATCTGCTTGAAGAATTTAGTGGGGGGTCGCCCTCGGCGCTTGGGCTGTCCCGGCACGTCCTGGAGCTTCTCCGGGTTGCCCCGGCTCCGGGGGCAGGCGCCGTGGGCCCTGGGCCCGGCGTGCACCGGTGTGGAGGCGAGCAGGGGAGCTGCGGGGTCGTCCGTGGGGAGGCCATTCAGCTGCGTGAGACAGGGGGTGTCAGGAGAGCCAGACACACCCCCTGATCCTTGGCCCTCATTCTGCAGCCCCCCCTGGTCCCCAGTCCTGCAACCCCCCCAGCCTTGGAGCTGTTTCCCTTCTCACCAGCTCACACCCCAGAGAATTGGGGGCAGCCTGGCTGAGCTCCACGTGCCAACCCCGAGCCTGTCCCCCACCCTGGGGGTGCCCAGTGCCCAGGTTGAGGGCCCCCCATGCTCCCCACAGCCACCCAGGGAGAATCCCCCTCCCGACACAGCCCCCCAGGCTGGGGTGCAAGTGCTGGGCGCGGCCTCCCCGTGTGGTACCTGCTGGGGTGAGCCCTTGGGGGGGTCCCCGCGGGTCTGGCTGCGGGGGGGCACAGCGGGGGCTTGTGGGGAGGGCTCGGCCGAGGAGGTAGCGAGGGGGGCTCGGTCGTCACAGGGCGTCCGGGGCAGCAGGTTGAACCAGGGCCCCCGCTTCTCCACAGCCTCCGGGGCACTCTCCTCCTCTTCCTCCTCCAGCTCCTCCTCCATCGGATCTGAGGGGGCCTTGAGTGGCGGTAGCCCCGCGTCCCCCTTGCCGGGGCTGCTGGCCGGGGTGAGGACGGAGTCCTTGAGCAGGGACGACTGGGTCTGGCTCAGCCAGGAGAGGAAGGCGGACTGGCTGAGGTCGTGCTGGCTCTGCCCCAGGGGCTCCGGCTCCTCCAGGACCCCGTTGATGGGGGTGGGTCGGGGTCCGCAGTGCTGTGCCAGCTCCTCTTTGCTCTTCCTGGGCCGGCCCCGGGCGCGGGAGGTCGGGCAGCTCGTCCGGCTGGGAACGGGCACATCCGCCGGCTCCTCCTTCACCAGGGACACGTGGGGGGGCACCTTCTCCTCGGGGGGCTCCGGGGGCGTCGGCTCAGCCGCTGCGAGGGCAGGAGGAGGAGGTGAGATGTGGGGTCCTCTCCCAGCTGGGAGAACCCCCAAAAGCCCCTTCCCCGCTCACCCTCCGCACCCTCCACGAAGATGCCGCCCAGGTGGGGCAGGACCCAGTAGCGCCGCCGGTACCGGTCCTGGCCCAGGGAAGCCGCTCGCAGGGTCTGGGAGGAATGGAGCAGCTTCTTGCGGAAGAACATCTGCCTCTGTGGGGAGAGTGGGGGGCGGTGAGGGGGCTGCAGCCCCCCAGCAGGGCTGAACCCCCAGCCCTCCACCACCCCGCTCACCTTGGCCAACTTCTCGATCTGCCGCTCCAGCTCCGGGACGCTGGATGCGGACGTGTCGGCCTGGGGAAGGGATGGATCCGTCAGGGAAGCACCAGAAGGCGGGAAAGAGACCCCCAAGAGAGACACCCCTGCCTCTGCCCCCCAACCCCGAACCACCCCACCTCCTCCTCCCGGCGGGATCTCCGTCCCCGGCTCTCCTCCTCCTCCTCCATCTCCAGGCCCGTGTCCTCGGTCAGGCGGGAGCTGCGCCGGCGCCGTCCGTCCTCCAGGCCCGTGATCTCCGACTCGGGACGGCCCGTCTTCTTGGCCAGGGCGACCTTCAGCCTGCCAGGACAGAGTGGAGCTGTTTGACTCCTGTCCCTCTGCCCACCCCCACTCCCCCAGAGGCAGCTGCTCACACCCCACCATTGGCAACGCCACCCCCAGACCCCTCAGCGCTGGACAGGGGGTCACAGGTGGGGGTCACGGTGCCCCCTCCCAGCCACACGCACTGGGGGTGCAGGCAGCCCCTCCCCACCCACCTGCGCAGGCGGCCCTCGATGATCCACTTGTTCTTCCTGTAGTTGGACATGTTCTCCAGGGTCTTGTCGATCTCACTGCAAGGACAGGGCGGGGGGGCTGCGATGAGCAGCTCTGGGGGGGGAGCGGGACCCGCTCCAGGGGGCCAGAGGATGTTCGTGCCCCCCACCCAGGCTCACCTGATGATGAGGGCACTGCTGTTGAGCTCGTTCACCAGGAAGACCAGGATGGCAGCTTTCCACTCCGGGGGCAGCGCCTGGAAGGGTTTGGTGCGCAGCCCCTCGCACAGCTCCGCGCCCGCCCCGTGCGCCGTCAGGAAGCAGCGCAGGATCTCGGACACGGTGTCACGGTTCAGGCTGATCTCCGACACCTTCTCCCCCAGGATCTTCAGGGACTGGGGAGAGCAGAGCGGGAGGGTTGGGGAGTCACTCCCTGCCAGGAGTGGGTGAAGGCAGGACCCCAGGGCTGGGGAAACCAGGCCAGGAACCCAAGCGGGAGCAAGCCCAGGGGTGTCCCAGGCAGGGTCCCTGCAGCAGGTGAGATTTGAGGGCACCCCAAGGGCTGCTGGGGGTCAGGAGTTGACTGGGCACAGGGGGCTGCAGTGAGAGCAGCACCTCCCAAATCTGGGCTCCCCTTCCTGACAGTGGGGGAAGGGGGAAAAGGGGAAGGGAGGAGGGAGAAAAAAGAAAAGAGAGGGGCAGAAAAGGAAAGGAGATGGGAAAAGGGCAGGTAAGGGCCGTCTCACCTGGCAGTAGGGTGGCAGCCCGGGGTCGTAGATCGCCGCCTGCAGCAGCCGCACCAGCAGGTCCTGCAGCTGCCCGGCCCTGGCGCCCACCCCCAGCAGCCCCTCCTGCAGCGCGCCCAGCGTGGGCACGTCCCGGGTGGGGTCCAGGCCCAGCACTTTGCCGTAGCTCTGCAGGAACTCCACGACTGTCAGGCAGTCGGAGAAGGCGCGGCTGGGCAGGACGAGCCCCGGGATGCGGGAGAAGGTTGGAAGGGGCTGCGGGGAAGAAGAGGGGGGGGTCAGGGCCAGCCATTGGCTCACCGGTGTGACCCAACCGAGCCCCCCGGCCCAGCCCACCTGGTGGTCCCCCAGGCACATGTCCTCCGTGGGCTTCTTCATCTCCTCCAGAATGAGCTGCTGCCGCTGCCGCTCCTCCAGGCGCCGCTGGGCCACCAGCCCCTTGTCTGCCTTCCGAGCCCCCTTGCCCTTCTTCTCCTTGGGCCGAGCCTTGTCCTTGCCCTTCTCTGGCTTCCCCTTCTTCTCCTTGGCCTGGGGACAGATCACAGATGTGTGGGGAGAAAAGGAAAGGGGGGAAAAATCCATCTTCATCTTCCAGCTCCTCCCTCTCCCTGGTCCCCTTGTACCCACAGACCCACCTTAGGCTTCTTCTTGGTCTCCTTGGCCCTGGGGGCTTTGGCCTCCTGCTTCTGCTTGTTCTTGGCCTGGGGAGACGAGACCTGCTTAGGGATCCAGAGACCCCCTCACACAAGGGAGACCCCCACCCCAGACCCGAGGAGCCCCAGCGCCCACCCCGAGCCACACGCTCGCACCTTCCGTCTCATTTTCTTCTTGATTTTACTCATTTTCAGCTTGTCCTCATCGCTGAGCACCTCTGGAGGGGAAGAAAGGAAGGGGATAGATGGACCAGGCACTGAGGTCCCACTGGGGCCAGGCTGTGAGGGGCCGTGCCAGCCCCCCCGAGCCGGTGGGGCCGGGCAGGGGGTACCTTGTGCTTCCAGCCTCTTCAGCAGCCGCGCGTCCGTCTTGCTCAGCAAATCCACCATCCTGACCTTGGGCGGGCGGCCCCGGCCCCGCTTGGTGGCCGGTGGCTCCTTGGGCTTGGCCTTCTCGGCGTTGCGGGGCCGCCCGCGCTTGCCCGTGATGGCCTGGATGCGCCCGGGGATCTCCTCGGGGCTCAGCCTCACCCACTGCACACCCTGCAGCGACACAAGTCAGGGTCACCCCCGGCACAGCGCGGGGCTGGGGGTCACAGGGGGGCTCGGCCGCCCCCAGACCCACCTCTGGCGTGTCCCGCTCCTCATAGAAATCTCCCACCGGCATCCGGGGGCTGAAGCTGAAGTGCTCGCGCCGCACGTCCTGCACCATGTTCCTGCTCAGGTACTGGGGGAGGAGGAGGAGGAGGAAGGCTGTGAGCTCTCAGCACTCTGGGCTCACAGCCACATCCATCAGCTCAGTCAGGGGCTCAGGGGGGGCTGTGAAGGACCAGGACCCCAGGGCAGCCCCCACCCTGCTCCCCCCACGGGACTGTACCTTGATCACCTCCGGGAACTGCTTCATCCTCTTCCCGCAGGGCCCGTAGTACCAGGTCTCACCCTGCCAGCGGTGGTTCCCCTTCTTGATCCGAACCTCCCGCCTCCACCTGGGCACGGGGAGTGTCAGCCCGGGAATGTGGGGCAGGACTGGGGGGGATGTGGGGCAGGATGGGCAGGGAACAGGGAGAGGGGGAGAGTGTCAGGGACAGAATGGAAAGTGGATGGGGACAGGAACAGGATGGAGAAGGGACAGGGGCAGGATGGTGTACAGGAGGGGGACAGGGTGGGGGGCAGCACAGCAAGAGGGGCAGGGCACACGTCACACGTACCCGTGCTGCAGCGGGAAGCGAACCTCCTCCTGCGTGGCGATGCGCCGGCGAGGGACATCCCCTGCAGAGAGGGGACAGGGACAGGACGCTGGGCTGGGCAGTGCCAGTGGACGGGGGACACTCGGGGGGCACCCGGGGGGGCTCCGGGCCGTACCTGCCGCCGAGGCACCGAGCGGAGCCGCCTCCTCGCTCTCTCCTTCTGGCGCGGCCGAAGTCTCCGGGCAGCTGTCGGCGGCCTCTTCCTCCTCCTCCTGCTCTTCCTCCTCCTCCTCCTCCTCTGCAGATGGGGCCGGGGACTCTGGTTCCAGTGGGGGGTCGAGCTCCAGGGACCCCGACTCCCCCAGTCCCGCGTGGCTGCTGCTGTTCAGGTCGACGCTGCTGCCGTCTGTGGAGCCGAGGGCAGGGACCAGGGCAGGGACGTCAGCGGAGCCTTTCCTGCTCCGCCCAGGACACCGGGCTGTGCCGGGGGTGGGGGGGAACGGAGCTGGGTGTCCCCTCCCTGTGCCAGCCAAGGGCACCCCCGTGGGGGTCATGCAGCGGTACCAGCGCTGGCACGTGGTTCATCCCCCACAGGCACACGTGGGGTGACACCCCCAGCGTGGGGGTCCCCACTCTGCCCATCCCGGGGTCTCACGTACCGTGCAGGGTGGGCGAGCCGGGGCCCTCGAGCAGCGGGGCGGGCGGGGGGCTGGCGGGCAGCAGGTTGAAGGGGCTGGCGTGGAGGGGGGGGCTGGCAGCCAGGTCGGGGGGCTCCTCCAGGGACGACTTGTCGCTCACCAGCTGCGAGTCGTCCATGGTGTAGAGGTCGCCGGTGCCGGGGTCTGGGGAGGGGGGTGAGCACCGGGGTTGGGGGCGCGTGGACCCTCATCTCCGCTCCCGGGGGAGGGCGGGGGGGTCTGGCTGAAAAGGCTCCGGCAGCAGAGGGGTTAAAGGGGTTTGGGGCCCCCCCCCCAGCCCCGCCCCCTCCTCTGGGAAGCGGAGGAGCCCAAAATGGCCGTGGCTGGCGATGTTCACCAGCGCGGAAGTTCAGGCGCTGAGTAACAGCCTCGTCACGGAGCTGGGAAGGCCGGGAAGGAAGGCAGGGAAAGGCAGGGAAAGGCCGGGAGCGCACGCGGGAGGGATGCGGGCCCGCCCCTGCCCGCCGGGGGAGGCCACGGCCATCACCTCCATCATCAGCAGCAGCATCACCTCCTCACTGCCGCAGCCACAGCCAAAACCACAGCCACAGCCACAGCCACCGCACCCGGGGCACCCACAAGGGCCGGAGCTGCTTCCCAGGCACCAGGGCCAGGAACGGCCGTGCCCCCGCCCCGGCCCTGCCCACCACAGCCCCCAACACCTCCCTACCTCTGGCCAGGGACTCGAAGGGCTCCAGGGGGTCCTCACTGAGGATGTGGGAATCCTCCAGCCGCGGGGCGATGGGCGACGCGTCCCCCAGGCACCCGCTGCCCGCGCCGGGGGCCAGGACGGGCCCCTCCTGCCCGAGAGGCACCGCGGCGGCGGCGGCCCCGTTGTAGCTGCAGATCTTCAGGTCTAAAGGGAACAACCGACGGAGAATGGAGGCTGAGGGGGTGGGATGTGAGGGTGACAGGGTATCCCCAGCACAGGCCATCGCTGCTCCCCACACCAGGACACCCAGCCCTCCCACGGCACCGGCTGGTGACGCCCCAGGGCTGTGTCTGGCCTGGTTTAGCAAGATCCAACACCAGCTCCGAGCTGTGACGGGACAAATCCCATCTGAGACACGGGGCAGGTGGGTCAGAGGGGCTGGGATTCCCCAGGGAATGTGGTGCCCAACGCCAGCAGGATCCAGCCCCTGCCTGCCGGGGCCACAGCGCCGCGTCCCAGAGCTTTGCCAGCCCTCCTGGGCTCCTACCTGGCTGTGCCTCCTCCAGCTCCCGGCTGCCCACCAGCCCACCCCCGTTCTCCGCGATGGGCATCTCCTTGGCGGTGCCGCCGGCGTCTCCCTGGCCGGGGCCCGGCTCCTCCGGGGGCAGCGGGAAGGGCTGCGTGTCAGAGCCCAGCATGGGCGAGGGCTGACCCGCCGCGTAGAAGCCGTCGGGCCCGTTCTGCATCAGCTCAAAGCTCTGGTCGTGGAAGGAGTCGTAAAGCTCCTGCGAGTCGAAGTTCAGCCCCATGGGCCCGGCGGTGCCGTTCCCCCAGAACTCCTGCCCGGCCACCCGCAGGTTGGTGCCGTGGCCCGGGGACGGCGGCCGGGACCCCCCGGCGACGCCGTTGAGCGGGAACTGTCCGAGGGCGGGCGGGCCCCCGTCCTTGAGGCTGCTGGCGGGCGCGTAGGCCGCGTAGTCCCAGAGGCAGTCGTAGGCGCGGAGGGGTTGAGAGCCGGCGGGCACCGAGCCGGGCGGGAATGTCCCTGAAGTACCGGGGTGCGATACAGTAGAGAAGCCATTGACATTCATGCCCCCGTTCAGACCTGCGGGGGGCAGAGGGACAGCGGGGTCAGCGGCCTGGGGTCTGCCAATGTCAGTGGTTGGTGAGAGGGTTGAGGATGGACAAACAACCCGTCCTGGCAGGTGCCAACCCCCCGCCCTGGTGCCGGTGCTCTCCGTGCCCGGACAGAGCCGGGGGGTTGCACCATCCCCGTTCACCAAACCGGCTCTGCCGCGGGCTCTGCCGGCACCGGGCCGAGCGCCGCAGGACGCCAGGGATTAGCCGAGTGCTTGGCAGGGCTGTGCCGGATCAGCTGACCGGCCAAATCCACGCACAGACCCGGTGCCGGCGCAGCTGCTTTTCTAGGCCAAGGCGACGTCGGGCACGCGCAGACCCCGGCCCTGGCCCCACGCACGGGAGCTGCTGCGGCCCCTCCATCCCCATGGCCCCTCCATCCCCACAGCCACCCCATCTCCACGGCCCTCCCACCCCCATGGCCTCTCCATTCCCCCGGCTCCTCCGTTCCCACGGCCCCTCCGTCCCCACGGTCCCCCAGCCCTGCAGCACCCCCATCCTGACGGCCCCTCCATCCCCACAGCCCCCCCACCCCCACGGCCCCCCCACCCCCACAATCCCTCCATCCCCACGACCCCCCCACCCTGCAGCCCCCCCATCCCCACCGCCGTGGGGTCACTCACTTTTCCCTTGCGGGGGGAAGCCGAGCGGGGAGCTGTGGGTGAAGGGGGTGTCCCCTGAGGCAGGCGTGGGTTTCGGTCCTGAGGCAGCGGGTGCAGAGGAAAGGCCAGTGAAGTTAAAATGGTTGTTTGTTTCCATTTCTGCACAGGGGACAAGATGCACCAGGATCAGTCGCTGGCAGGTTCCAGTGCACGGTGACCACCCGGCCCTGCCAACCATGGCGGGGGCCACGGGAGCATTGGGACCCTCCGTTCCCACTCCCTTCCATCTCCTGACCATCTCCCAAGTGCTTGGGAGGGTCAGGAGTGACATCAAAGCCCCCCAGGACTGGTCCAGGCCCTGCCACCCCAGCTGGATGAGCTGCCACCTGTGTGAGCACAGCTTGTCACCGTGCTCCAGTGTCCCCAGGGACGGCCACCACCAAGATGTGATCACCCTGTGCCGCCTGCCTGCATCAAACTCGGGCACTCGGCTCCCTGGTGCTGCCACCCCGAGGGGGCTCCCAGCCAAGGACCCACAGGGACCCCCCCAGAGCAACTCCATGACCCCATGCGGTCCCAGGACAGCCCAGAGCTCCTGGCACAGGGATGACTCTGTGGTGTCCCCACCGCTGCCATCCCCTCAGCTGGAGGAGATCCCACACCCATCCCACAGGCACAGCTCCAGGATCTGAGGCTGGATCCCGACTGGGAGCAAGGAGGAGCTGGAGCCCCGGTGGAGGGATGTGCAGGGGTCTGGTGATCTTCACCACCCCGGAACAGCAAATGGTTCCTCAAACCAGAGCCCACAAGGAGGGCTCTGGGGGGGTCCAGCCCCAGGATGGGACCCCGCTGTGCCACTGGCACAGCCTGAGGGGATCCCGGCACGGGGCAGCTGAGGCCCTGCAAGCCCAGCAGACGAGGTGGGAGATCTGGCAGCGACCCACAGGGACACCCTCTGGGGCTGCCACCGCCGGCACCTCCCGGTCGTTCTTGCTGCCGAACCTGCCGCTGGCCAAGGCAGCGCCGGCCCCGCCGACCTCTCCGGAAGGGCCGAGGCTGCCGCGCTCGGCGCTTCAGCAGCAGCTCGTGGCACGGCCCGTGTCGAAACCCAGATTTCATCACACCCTCGCCCGCCTCAGCTGGTGCCCTGGCAGGGGCCGGAGGGGCCACTGAGCCCGGCCGGGGCCACCGGTGATTCATCCTCCAGAGAAACCCGTATGGGCGGTGACGCAGCTGCTGCCACACACACGTCGCTCCCGGACATCCCGGGATGGCCCTGCAGCCACCCCCCCTCCCTGGGCTGGGAGTGGGGGGCTGGCCCTGCCCTGACCCCAGCGGGGACCCCCAGCTGGCACGGGGACAGAGATCACGGTGGGGCTGGATAAGGAAAAGCCTTTCCGGTCCCACCCCACGTGTGATGCACCGGCCGGGAACGCGGCTTTGGAGGTCAGAGGAGGCGGCAAAGGGATGTGCCAGAACCGGGCAGGTGGCGGCTGCAGGTCAGCACCACAGACTGGGATGGACTGGGATGGACTGGGCACTCACCGGGGTAGGGAGGGGGCTGGGAGAAAATAAAAGCTGGGAAGTGGGAATGTCACCCACGCTCCAGGGACAGCCCAGGCCCTGAGGATGCCAGAGCCGCCCTTGGCATCGCCGGGAGCTGAGCCAGCACCAGGTGCAGTGTGGACACAGGCCATCCACGGCCATCCACGGCCATCCATGGCCATCCACACCCTCCCAGCCAGGCTGGGGCTCCCATGGCCCCGCTCCCCCCCCCCATCACCGAGTGTGGAGCTGCCAAAACTGGGCCACGGCACAAAACAGGAGCTGGGTGAGGTGGGGAGGGCGGGGGGCAGGAGCCTCGGCACGGCAGCACCGTGGGGACGCGTGGTGGTGGGTGACGAGGTGGGGGCGGGGGGGGTGATGACCCCGGGGCTGACCCCCGGCTCCCACCACACCGGGCACAGCCCAAGGGGCAGCGACGCTCGCCCGGGTGTCAAACCCGGTGGCAGCGGCACCCAGAGGCCCCGGGGATCCCGGTGGGGACACGGGGGGGGGGCAGGACTGCCCCGGGAGCCAGGGGGGGGGGCACGGGGGTCGGGGCGGGGGGGGCTGTCGGTGCCGTGGAGTCGGTGCCGTTCCCTGGGCAGGGAGCTCGGCCCTCCCCGGCCCTGCGGCCCCCCCGGCCCGGTGGCACCGGGAGGCCCCGGGAGCGTGACGCGACCTGATTAAAAAGGACGTTTCAAAAACAACGACGCGCAACAACCGGCTGCCATTTCCCGGCCACTTCCTGCGGGGACGGACACGGGGGGACACGGGACCGGCACCCCCCGCGCTCGGCGGGGACCCCCCGGTTCCTGCGGCACGGACAACCCCCCCGCCCCCCGGAGCCCCCCCGCCGGGTCTCGGGGAACGGGGGGGCTCCCGCGGCGGGGGGGGGGGGCCCGGCCCGGGGGGGGGGGGGGGGGGGGACACGAGCGGGCGGTGACGGAGGGGAGGGGGCTCCCCCCGGCCTCCGGGACGGGGATGCGGGAGAACAGCACCGGCCACCGGGGACGGGGGCTGGGGCTCCCCGTGGGTCCGGGCCCTTGGCACCGGGAGGGGAGCGGGGGGGTCGGGGGGGGCCGTGGAACCGGGATGCGCAGGAGGAAGTGGGGGAGAGGACGGCGTCTCACCGAGGTCAGGAAAGGGGAGCGAGGGGAGGTTTCGCCTCCCCCGGTGCCGCCGCCGCGGGGCCGAAACTGCCGCAACCGAATGCCCCCCCCCCCCCCCCCGGCCGTTAACGGCCCCTTACCCCCCGCCCCCCCCCGCCCCCCCGCACACCCCCCGCACCTGGCAGGCGGTGCCGCGGGCCCGGCTCAGGCGGCGCGGGGCGGGGGACGGCTCGGCATGGCGCGGCCCCTCCGCCGCACCGGGCCGGACCGGGGCCCCTCCGCTCCGCTCCGTTCCGGTACCGGGGCCGCGGAGCCGAACCTGCGGCCGCGGCAGGAAGCGCCTCGCGCCGCCGGGCGGTCCCGGGACCGCCCCCGTCCCGTCCCGGCCCCCCCCCCCCCCCCCCCCCGGCACCCCCCGGCGGCCGCAGTGGCGTCACCGGGAGCGGCGCCGCCGTGGCGTCACCGGGGGCGGGAGCGCGCGCCCACGTGGGAGGGGGATCCCCGCCCCCGGCGGGGTCAGGGCGGGGGGAATCCCCACGCGGGGCCGCCCCCCCGGCCCCCCACCCCCGGCTGCGGCACCCCCCGCTCCCCCCCGGGGCCG
>NW_020885074.1:47431-60395 GCF_003945725.1 Corapipo altera | reverse complement strand
GCCGGGCCCCGACCCCCCCGGTCCGTCCGCGGGCCCGCCGGGCCCCCCCCGCCCGCGCTGGCCCCCGGGATCCCCGGTGACGTCACGCGGCACCGGCCGGGCCGCGCTGCGCAGGGACCGGGGGCGACACCGGGCGCGGGGGCGGCGGGGGGAGAAGGGGGTCCCGGTGCGGGGGGGGCTGTCCCGGTGCGGCCGCTGGGGAGCGGGGGGGGATCCCCGCCCGGTGCGGGGCAGGGGGGGCCGGTGCGGGGGTTCCCCCCCCGGTGGCGCCTCCCGGGAGGGTGGGGAGTCCCGGTACTGAGCGGGGGGGTCCCCGTCCAACCTGACCGGTCTCAGGGGGTCCCGGTACAGATCCGGGGGTCCCGGTACAGCCATCTCGGCCCCACGGGGGTCCCGGTGGGTCCCGGTGTCCCGCTCCCCGGGGCCCGTCCCGCGCGGTGCGTACCTGGGGGGGGCGGGGGCGGCCGCTCCAGCCCCGGTGCCCGCCCGGCCCGGTGCGCTGCGGTGCCGGTGGCGGAGCCGGGCGGGGCGCAGGTGCTCCCGGCCCCGCGTGATGTCAGCGGCCGCCGCCGCCCCCTCCGCCACCGGGGACGCGCCGCCATTTAAAGGGACCGCGGCCTCCGTGGCGGGGGTGGGTGGGGGCGGCAGGGGGGCACCCACGCACCGGGACCGCGCCGCGGGACACCCCCGCCACCCCCCGATCCTCCGTGGGGCTGAGCCCAGCCCGTACCGGGGGGTCACCGACGGAGCGGGGGGGTCGGGGGCCGTCCCGGTGCCCCCGCCGTGGGTGTCCCGCAGGCCCGCACCGGGAGGGCCGGGCCCGCTCGGCCCCGGGGACCCCGCGGACAAAGCGGCAGCTGCCGGGGCCGGGCCGGGTCTTTGTGCTGTGAAATGGTGGAGCTGGAACGGGCGGGGTGGTGCTCGTGGGGGGAAGGAACGATGGGGTCAGGGACAGACAGATGGACACCGGGCTAGGGACAGGCACGGGACCAGCATCTGTCACCTCCTGGGCTGTCCCCACTGGGGACAGTTCTGAGGAGCCCACGGGAGAAGGGGGCTCTTCCCCCTCCTGGCGACCCCACAGGGTAAGGGGGGGCTCTTCCCCCTCCTGTGGAACCCCAAGGCCGGGGGTCCCGGTGCTGCTGCAGCAGCTGAGCCCAGAACCCAACACGGGGTTGGGGGCCTCAGGGAACCCCAGCCTTGCCTTCCTTGTGCAGGGGGCTCACAGGACCCCGAGCCCTCCGGACCCCTCACACCAGGAGCCACAGCACACAGAACCTGGCAACGTTTTCACCAATGTTTTATTGGAAATGTTAAATACTGGGGGTCCGGCCCCAGCGGAGCCGGGGGGCAGGGGGGGCTCGGGGGGGCTCAGGCGTGTTCCTCTGCCAGCTTCTCTGCCTTGGCCACGGCCTCCTCGATGGGCCCCACCATGTAGAAGGCCTGCTCGGGCAGGTGGTCGTATTCACCTGGGGGGAGACACCGTGTCAGGGGGCAGCGGGGGGGCCCAACCAGGCTCCCCTAGTCCCCGGGGGGCCACCTCACCTGCCAGGATCTGCTTGAAGCCCTTGATGGTCTCCTTCAGAGGCACCAACTTGCCCATGTGGCCGGTGAAGACCTCGGCCACCTGGAAGGGCTGGGACAGGAACCGCTGGATCTTGCGGGCACGGGCCACTGTCAGCTTGTCCTCCTCGGACAACTCATCCATGCCCAGGATGGCAATGATGTCCTGCAGTGACTTGTAGTCCTGGGGGGACACACGAGGGGTGAGCAGCCAGCACTGACCCCCCCCCACCCCACGGGGGGCTGCCCGGCCCCCCCTCACCTGCAGGATCTTCTGCACGCCCCGGGCCACGTCGTAGTGCTCGGGGCCCACGATGTTGGGGTCCATGATGCGGGAGGTGGAGTCCAGGGGGTCCACGGCCGGGTAGATGCCCAGCTCGGCGATGGCACGGGACAACACCGTGGTGGCATCCAAGTGGGCGAAGGTGGTGGCGGGGGCAGGGTCAGTCAAGTCATCGGCGGGCACGTAGATGGCCTGGGGGGAAGGGAGGGGACGGTGGGCCCCCAGCAGGTGACGTGGTCTCCCAGGGCCCCCCCGGCCCTGCCCTCACCTGCACCGAGGTGATGGAGCCCTTGCGGGTGGTGGTGATCCGCTCCTGCATGGTGCCCATGTCGGTGGCCAGCGTGGGCTGGTAGCCCACGGCCGAGGGGATTCTGCCCAGCAGGGCCGACACCTGGGTGGGGACAGAGCGTGAGGGGCTGTGCCGGAGCGGGGCAGGGGCACCCCCCGTGCCCAGCACCGACCTCGGAGCCGGCCTGGGTGAAGCGGAAGATGTTGTCGATGAAGAGCAGCACGTCCTGACCCTCCTGGTCCCTGAAGTACTCGGCCACCGTCAGCCCCGTCAGGGCCACCCTGGCGCGGGCGCCCGGGGGCTCGTTCATCTGCCCGTAGACCAGGGCGACCTGCGGGTGGGACCCCCAGGTCAGCACGGTGTCCCTCTGGCACCCCCTGCATCCCCCCACTGCCTCCCCCAGAGACCCAGCACCCCCCGGGGGACCCTGCACACCTTGGAAGTGGCGTCTTTCAGGTTGATGACCCCAGACTCGATCATCTCATGGTACAAGTCGTTGCCCTCGCGGGTTCTCTCGCCCACGCCAGCGAACACTGAGTAACCACCGTGGGCCTTGGCCACGTTGTTGATCAGCTCCATGATCAGCACAGTCTTGCCAACGCCAGCACCTCCAAACAAACCTGGGAGGGGGGAATGGGGGTCCTGCTCAGCCCCGAGCCAGCCCAGCTGCCCCTGGGTCTCCCTTCAGCCCTTTCCTCCTCAGATGGAAAAAAGCGTTGCTTCAGCAAGCTCAGGAGAACGAAAGTCAAGGAGTGGATCATCAGCGAAGGAAAGTGCCCCAGGGGGACCATCAGGAGCTTTAAGGGGGCTGGCAGGTGCCCCCTCCCCAGAGCCACCTCCCACTCCGGGGGTCACATACCGATCTTGCCGCCCTTGGCGTAGGGAGCCAGCAGATCCACGACCTTGATCCCCGTCACCAGGATCTCCTGCTCGACGCTCATCTCCACGAACTCAGGGGCCTCGGCGTGGATAGCAGCAAACCTGGAGTGGGAGGGGAAGGGGCTGAGCAGCTGCCCCAAACCCCCAGGAGAGCAGGATCCCTCCCTGCTCACACCCGCAGCACTCACTGTTTGGTTGTGATGGGGCCCCTCTCGTCGATGGGCTCCCCGATGACATTCATGATCCTGCCCAGGGTCTCAGGGCCCACGGGGATGCGGATGGGAGCACCTGAGTCCAGCACCTTCTGCCCCCTGACCAGCCCCTCCGTGCCGTCCATGGCGATGGTGCGCACGGTGTTCTCCCCTGGCCCAAGGACAGCACAGTCACCGCAGCGTCCTCGGGCTGACCCCGGGCACGGCTGCCGGTGGCTTCCCCGGGCCCTGCCAAGGGGACGTTCAGCTGAGAGAAGGACCGGGAACAGCAGCAGGACGCGGGAATAAAATAGCCCAGAGGAAAAGGAGAGACCAGGCTGCGCTCCAGCTGCAGCCCTGCAGCCACAGCCCTCGAGGGCAGCCATTTTCCTCCTCCTCAGATTGAAATCCGTGGCTTCAGCAAGCTCAGGAGAACGAAAGTCATTGGAAACATCATCACAGGAGGACCCTTCCCCGTCCCCTCCCTCCCTCGTGCCAAGTGCTCACCCAGGTGTTGAGCCACCTCCAGCACCAGCCGGGTCTCCCTGCCCTGCACCTCGAGGGCGTTCAGGATGGGGGGCAGCCCCTCGTCGAACTGCACGTCCACCACGGCCCCGATGACGGCCACGATGCGGCCGGTGGTGGAGCCGGCCTTGGCAGCGGGGGCCGCCTGGGCCGCATAGTCCCGGCCTGGGGGGAGAGGGACGGGTCAAGGTCGGGGAAGGGCAGCGCCGGGTGCCTCGGGGGTGCGGGGACGGGGCTCCCCCGCGGGCCCGGGGGTGCGCCCGGGACCCCTGGATTCCCCCGTGAAACCAGGACCCCCTGAACGCCCCTCGGTGCAGCCAGGACCCCTCTACCCTCCTCTGTGCGCCTGGGACCCCGCGAAACGCCTCGTCCGATGCACCGGGACCCCCTGATTACTCCTCCGTGCACGCTGGACGAGTGATACGCCCCCCTACGCCCCCCTCAGTGCGCCCAGGAGCTCCTCCCTCGATGCACCCACGATCCCCGGAACCCCAAGAGCTGTTCCCTCATGACCGCACAACAGAACCCTCCCGTTCCCGCTAACGGGGACCCCCAGCCCCCGCGCCCCCCCCACACCCCCCCCCCCCCCCCCCCCCCCCCGCCCGCAGGGGCCAAGGTGCCCCCGCCTCGTCCCGCACTCACGCGCCCCGAGGGCGGCGGAGGCCGGGGCGGCCCCGCGGCCGAGGAGCAGCGGGAGGAGGTCACGGCCCGGGGCGGCCCCGCGGGGCAGCAGCGGCCGGGCCGCGGCGGCGGCGGCGGCGGAACGACCCGCGAGCCCCAACATGGCGGCGCCGACTGAGCCGCGGGTCCCGCCCGCCCCTCACGGCCCTCGCGGGGCGGGGCCTCGGCGCGCCCCTGTCTCGCCCATTGGCCGCCACGCCGGCAGAGCCCGCGCTGCCATTGGCCTCGCTGAGGCGGCGCCCGCTCTGCGCCCCCTCGCGATTGGGCTTTGGAGCCGTCCGTCAAGGCCTGCTGCGCGTTGATAGGGTGAGGCTGAGAGGAAGAGGCGGGGCCCAGGCGAAGGTCGCCGGAAGCGGCGGCGCACGTGGCTGTGCTCGTCCTTGGGCGGGCGCCGTGACCGCGACGGGGCCGCGCTGGGCCCGAGACCGCCCAGGGGTCACCGCACCGGGCCCAGGGGGTCACCGCCCCGCCCCGAGGGGCTGCCCCGCACTGGGCAGGCCCTGCGCCCCCACTTGTCTCCCGCAGGAGAAAAGCCCACCCCACCGGCTCCCCACGAGAAGGGAACCCACCCCTGGGGGAGCAGAGTCCACCGCACCAGTCCCTCCACTGCCCCCCCCCCGTAGCAGGGGGGATCCCGCAGCACCAGCCCCCAGCTGCCCTCCCACCAGGAGCAGGGACCCCTGCCTCGGGAGAGGAACCCACCCCATGGGCCCACTGGCCCCCCCACGAGAAGGAGCCCACCCCCTGCCCCCCATAGGAGGGAGCCCACCCCACTGTCCCCCCAGGAGGGAGGACTCCCCTGCCCCTGCCGCGGTGAGGAACGCACAAGGCCCAGGCCGAAGGGAGAGCCAGGGGAGTCTTCAACAGTTTATTAGAAAGAATGCAGACATTAAAAAAATCCCAGCTGCTCTGAACATAAATTGAGGTTTCTCAGCCCGGTCGCAGGCCCCACGGTCTGTCACTCGCTGCCAAACCCACAGTGCAAATACGATTTGGTCTAAATGTACAGATTGACAAAGCAAACAATGTACAGCCACTCACCCCGGGCGAGGAGGGGGGAGGTCTGGGGGGGTCACACGGAACCAGGGACAGGCTCCGGCCACCGGCACCGCTCGGGGGCTCGGGGGGGCCCAACACCAAACGAGGAGAAGTTTTAGGTTTTCCTTTTCAATACGAACTTTAGTGGAACAGACCTGAAGACACCACAGAGGGATGTTGCCTCGCCTGCTGAATTTGGGGAGCCAATGACAACAAGTTTTGTTCCCGGTACAAACAGACAATTTCAGGTCGTGGAGGAGGAAGGAGGGGGGGAAAAAATGCTTAACCTTTTGGTGTAAATTCAGGGGTTCTCCCATTGTAATTACATCTGCTACGAGGCAAGGAGGCTCTGTAAACTTTATTGCAACTGTTCTGTACGGATTGCCTACACCTCAATTGGGGGGTTGGTTTGTCTTTTTTTGGAAGTCTGGAAAACGGTTCATGCATAACGTTATTGCCTCTCGTGGCTTAAGACCGCCCCGTGCCATGGGACACACCTACCATCAGTGAAGCCATTTAAAATGGACTGAAAAATGGGTTAAAGGATGCAGGATCTCCCTTTAGGGCTATCAACTCAGGAATTCTTATCTCAATTATGAAATGTTGTGATGAAGTTCTTTCCCCAAAACCCTGAAGACGACAGTTTTCCTTACTCCAGATCCGGCATTTCTAGAGAGAAAGAAAAGAGAATTGTTTTTGGGCTGGTTTGTGGGGTAATGTGGGGTTTTTTTGGCTATTTGTTTTTCTAAAAGCTACCAGAGCCCCATTATGTCAAAAGGGACACGAGCAAGACGACCTGGCCCTCAACCAAGGAGGGCACGGAGCAGTTTGGGGCCTCTGCCCTCCCTCCTGGCTCTCCCCAAGGGAGATCTGTGCCAGAGCCACCCCGAGCACGGGCTGCTCCTGAAGCTGAAGCCTCCCTGGGACTGCAGCTGCCTCAGAAGGTCAAAGTGGTATTTGGGGCTTGTGTGGAGAGGCTTTCCCAGATTAGGCTGTCTCCCAGCACTGGCTTCATCTCCTGCCAGGACTCAGTGGGATGGACGGGGGGAACATCTGCCGGCCCTGCCCGGGGTGTTCAGCAGCTGTGTGAGGGGAAAACAACAACTTACTTTCATCATCACTGTCTGGTGAGTCCTGCAAAGGAAAAGAAACAACATTAAGTGGAGCAGATGGCCCTGAAAGTGCCTTTCCTCAAACACCACCCCCCAGGAACGAGCTGCTGCTCCCAAATCCAGCGGCAAGCTGGATCCCCTTTAGGCAGAGCAGGGATTTTGAGGGACTCCGGGTTCCACAGGACTCAGTGAGCTCAGTTTGGCCTCTGCAGAGCCCACAGACCCACAGCAACCCCCAGTCACTGCAGAGAGACACAGACTCCAAACTGCATGGTGCCCCCACTGCCCTCAGCACTGCTGAGAGGGAGGGAGGTGACTTCCCCAGGTGACATCACCTGTCCAAACAAGGTTTGGGGCTATTTAAGCCTTCTGCACTGCTGAAGAGGGAGCACAAGAGTTCTTCAGCAGCCCTGCCCGTGTTTACTCCAACCACATACTCACATCATCTGCCCCATCTACTTCTGGCAAATCTACGTCGTCGTCTCCACCCATGTTGTTCATCATCTGCTCAGAGAGAGAACAGCCACGAGTCGGGGTGAATCCAACCCCATTCTCCTCCCCAAACCAGCCTGAAATGGTTCTAAACCAACAGCCCCCAGCTGCTTTGACAGGACAGCTGCCCCCACGCAGGAATGACAAGGTAAGGATGCAAGAAAAACTGGGATTCATTGCCCTGCAAACCCTGAACTCCAGGAATTCATCACCCCCTACCTCGGAAAAGCGATCGAAATTGGACATGTCTTCATCTGAATCATCTTCCCAGTCTTTCCAGTTGTTGAAGTCCACGCTGAGCCAGTTGAGCTGCACCAACACAAGGAGTTACTTGAGGACAAGGAATCTTTTAAGGACAAGGAAGTACCCGGCTGTCAGTCAGAGCAGGCAGGTTAACGAGAGCAGGAAAAGTGACCCAAAACTGCTCCACAATTCAAACATGACCCAAATATGCACTAAATTAAAAGCCAGGGGGGGCAGCAGGTGCCCAAACCCACCTTTGCCCTCTCTTTTGTTAACCTTGGCCATGCCTGACCAGACTCTCCTTTTCGTAAACAACATAAGATGGATCTGTCTGTTCTTTTATGCTTTGATTCCTGAAAAAGAGCAAATACCCATTAGTACCATCAGGATGAGCTTCACCACCAACTGCTGACATCCCTCATCTGTCTTAACCTCTCCACTTATTCTTTATCCTGAAAAACACTTCAGGATAAAATACTCTGTCCTGAAAAACACTCCCATGGACCTGAGTTCAAGCATATTCTTACAGGCTAAGGAACTCTTTGTCCCAAAATCCCAGGAGCAGCCTAAAGAACAGATGGTATTTTTTAGGATCACAGAACTCCAGAATGGTTTGGGTTAACGATCATCCCACTCCACCTCCTGCTGTGGACAGGAACACCTTCCACTAGACCAGGTAGGTCCAAGTCCCATCCAACCTATCCTTGAACTCTTCCAGGGATGGAACATCCACAGTTTCTCTGGACAACCTGCCCCAGTGACTCCCCAGGTTCCAGCACTAAGAACACCCAAGAGGAGACTCGGGATACTCACATTTGGGTCGATATTATTAAAAAGGTCGATTTCATTTAAATGTTTAAAGTTATCACTTCCTCCAAGACAACTGCAAAGAGAAAAGTAAGTTGGTGTTTAGCCCAGAACATGTCACAGAACAAATCTGCTTCTCCTCAGCCCTCGGGGACCTCCCTGTGCCCGAGTTACTCACCTGAACGTGAGTTTGGACTTTTCAAAATTTACATTTACATCTTTGCTGTCTTCAACACAGAACTCGATAAAGACGTAGTCCCTCCGGTCGTACCACTTTGCAGAGGCAGGCTGCCTGTGGGCACAGCAGGTTTGGGCATTTCATCAATAAATTCAACTAAAAACCTTCCCTCCTGTGTTCAAAACCTGCATTTCGAGCTCGTTATTCATCTTTAAAGGTGCTTAGGAATGAAAAAAGATGTGAATAAAAGAAATGATGCATTCAGTGTGTAACACCCCCAAAGAGCTCCTGGGAGGAGCCACTGGAATCTGAGAGACTGAAATAAATGTTTCAGCAGATCAAAATCGTGATAAACTTTAAGATAAGCTACTACAGACGAGGCAGAAGCTCCACCACCTCCCACAGCTGCCTGGGCAGATTTCAGGGTGGTTTTTGTCACCCTAAGAGTTAAAACCAAGCCCAAGCAAAACCACTGAGAAAACCTCCTTTTTGGGCACTGACACTATTAAAAAACAGATTTACTATGATGAAGACCCAGCTGGTGTCAGCACAGGTACGAGAGCTGGAGAATCCTTGCTCCAAACTCTTCCTAGAACCTCCTGCATACTCAGACTGGAACTTCCCCACTCTGGAATTCTCCTCCCTTTCCAAAACCACCACAATAAGTAACAGCATGTCCAGGGCAACTCTGGTGTTTGCAGTTCCACACTGAGGACTCACCTGCAACGCTCTGGCCGTGCTCAGTGGACTGGGGAAAGAGACCCAGCAGGGCCTGGACACCCTCCTCCCCCCTCCAGTTATTCCCTGGCAACTGTGGCCAAGCCCAGGGAACGCCTGCATTCCAGGGGAACCAAACAGCCTCCCAGCAGGGCTGTTGCTAAGGCACAGAGGCCACGGGTGTTTCTCACACTCCTCTGTCTTCCTGAGATCACAGAATCATGGAATGGGTTGGGAGGGATCTTAGAACTCATCCCTCTGGGCTCAGTGCTGCTCTGTAAGCACAATTATTAACTTTTCAGACCATTTATTAAGGTGACCTTTACTAAACTGTCAGGTCAGATTTTGACTCACCTGATCATCGATTGATTAATTCTTGGCACGGAGCTGTGACACATTTTGTGAGGTGACTCACCGAGGGCTGCACGTTCCCTAAACGTTCCTACCTGAAGCTCCCATCCACATGTCCTCAGGATGAACCACAGCAGGGCCCAGCCCAGCCCCAGCTGAACCCCAAACCAGCCAGCTGAGCTCCCCCAGTGCCACGGGGACTTGGATACACCGGTGCCAGCTCAGGGAAAGGCTGGGACAGCAGCGGAACTGCCACGATGCCTCTGGCAGCCCCAACACCCTTGTAGGTGCAAGAACACCTGGTCAGAGGCCAATATCCAAGGATTTAACTTCCAAGAACACAAAAACAAGTGCATTCTGAATTCAACCTCGAGTTTCAGCAAAATGCTGTTCCAGGAGATAAAACCTGATGCTTCCCCTTGCAGCTGCATTTCAGGGAATGTTAATTATCACCTTGCTCAGGTAAAGTGCAGCAGCACAGCAGGAGTTTTCTTACTGTGGTATTTTTAATTCCTTCTTGGGCACGAGTATCCTCTTCTAACAGGGAATGAAAGACTCTCAGAGGAAAAGAGGAGGAGAAACACCCCACTCTGTTCCCTCTGTGGGGAGACAAAACCCCCAGCGTGGGACACCGGGGGACGTCCCTCCAGCCCCGTTATCCAACAGAAATCTCAGTGTCCCTGCCTGGGTGACGCAGGGGCTGAACAGTGTTAACACTTCCCAGTTCTCAATGTCAATGGAGACATCTCCAGCCTTCCCAGGGAGCCACACACATCCCGGCTTTCGGCCGTGACCTCGGGATCTCCGCCCACAGCGGGGGTTTGAGGCATAAAACTCACAGCACGTCCAAAAATCTTGCTCAGCTCAAGGAAAACACACACATCAGAGCTGGAGAGGAATGAGACCCCAAATAAATCTGGCTCGACCATAATTCACGTTTGTGCCCCCAAACCTGCGCCGCTTCCCCGGGAATCCAGCACTCGCCACCCTGAACTGCCATTCCGGCCGTGCCGGAGCTGCCTCTCCTTCTTTTATCTGCTTTTCCAATCTCGCCCTCCCAAAGGGAGGAGGGAAAACCTCCCCGTGAGCTTCAGTCAGAACTCCCCGTTCCAACCAGCAGCGCCGGAGCCGCCGCCCAGAGCTGGGACGAGGCGGAAGCCGCAGCTCGTTTGCGTCTCCTGCCCACACGGAGATTCCCAGGAGACAAACCACACACAGCAGCCCTGCACGTGCTCCCGGCGCTCCGGAGCTGTTCCCACACCCCCACGGAACCTTCTCCTCCTCTCACAGACGCTGAAGCGCCGCCAGGACTCGGGAGCAGGATCACCTGTTGCACAGAGTTCTGTCCCCACGGAGCCTCGGCCTCCTGCCAAGGGGGCTCTGGTTTTCCCTCAGCCACGGGACCGAGGTCTTTGGGAAGGAGGAGGTGACTCCGACGTGCTCCCTCCCGTGTGGTTCCCAGGGAACAGGGCGCTGTGTCCCACTCCACAGGGTTTCCTCTGTCCCATCCACCCGCGTTTTGGGGACTTCCCAAGCTCCTCTGGCTCTTCCAGTCGCCGCATTCCGATGACAATTGTGATTCCAGCGCGGTGGAACAGGTTCTAGAAGCTTCCCAGCAGCACTGATAGGCAACGTGGAGGCTCAGCTTCACCCCAGAGCCCTCATGGCTCTGCCCCATCCACGGTGGCTCCTGGGGGCTGTGCTTCCAGCCCAGATATCCCCGGATATCCCTGGATATCCCTGTCTCTGGCACAGCAGCAGCTTCTGACCCGCTGAACTCACGAGTGGAATCTCAAATCTCACTGTTTGCGGCGATTCAGGGAGTTTCCAAACCTGTCCTCGTGCTCCTCGTATCCTGTGCCTATGGAATCCTGCCTTTGTTTCCTGGGAGCATCCTGGGAGCTCCCACAGGACACTGCAGGAGCCAGATTCCCAACAGGATTTACCCCCCCGACAGCAACAAAACCTGTTTTACTAAATTAGTTTTCTTTCCACTTATAAACCCCGGAAAGGTGCTTTTTTAACTAAAAAAAGCCTCATTTTAGATTTTAGACGACTGCATGCAGAGGGAGCAGCGCTGCAGTTTCAGGATGATGAACTTTACAGAAATTAAACATAAAAAGTCCAACTTTATCACGTTCCTCTCGCTTTCAGTCACGTTGGGATGAAGCAGCTCCACTGTCTGGGGTTTCAGAACACAAGTAAAAGACCTGACTGGGGACAAGGGACCAAAAGCCACCAGTCCCCAAGGGGTAACTCTGTCCTCAGACCAAATTCCTGACAAAATAAAACCTCAGCAAGTGGTACACCCTCCAGACATTCCAGCCAGACACGTGGAGGTCACAGAACCACGGAATGGCCTGGGCTGGAAGGGACCATAACACTCACCCCATTCCACCCCCTGCCATGGGCAGGGACACCTTCCTCTAGCCCAGGTTGCTCCAAGCCCCGTCCAACCTGGCCTTGGACACTTCCAGGGATGGGGCAACCTCTGGGAAATCCATTCCAGTGCTTCACCACCCGAACAGGGAGGAATTTCTTCCCGGTATCCCACCTACCCCTGCCCTCTGGCAGCCTGAAGCCATTCCCCCTTGTCCTGCCGCTGGAGGTGTGGGAACGGCAGCTCCGGGGGCAGCACAGCCCTTCCCTTCCACGGCCACATTTCCTTCTTAAAACTCGTCCCGCACGTGAAAAACTCCATCTCGTCTTCCCCGCGCGTTCTGAGGGAACACTCACACCGAGCCAGAGCTCTGCCACGAGCGGCTCACGCCGCTTTTGGGTCGCTGAAGCGGCCCCGGGAGGGCCCCGAGGAAGGCAAGTTAATTAGGGCTCCCCGGGAGCGCGGGATCCCGCCCGGGATGCACGTGGAGAGGATCCAGCGGCTCAGCCGCGCCGGGCACGGGCAGCACCGGGGGGGTTCCGTGCCGGGTTCCCGCACTTCCACCCGCTCCTGAGGGGCTTTCTCACTATTCCTCGGTCTTTCACGGAATCGTGGAACGGTCTGGGTTGGAAGGGACCTTAAAACTCCTCCCGCTGCCCCCCTGCCATGGGCAGGGACACCTTCCAGCAGCCCGGGCTGCCCGTCCAGCCCGGCCTTGGCCATTCCAGGGACGGGGCAAAACCCAGCGATGGGTTTTAAGTGGAAAAGTGGAAAAGTCTGTAAACAAGATTCGCCCGTTTGCGCGCTCCGGGCGGCTCCACGCGCTACTTACCGGGAGTTTTCCGCCGTTTCAGCCGCTACCGACCGGCGGGTGCCCGGTGGCCACCGAACCCACCGGGCAACGCGCAACGACCCCCGACCCCCCCCGCCGCCCCATTCATTCCGCGCGGCCCCGAGCGGGGGCGGGACATCCTGCCCGCACCGCGCTGCTCCGGGGCCGCGCCGGTAAACCCACGGCGGGCGCTCCGCCCTCGCCCGGTAACCGGGGCCGGACCCACCGCGGTTAAACCGGGGCCAAAACCAACCGGGGGCAAAACCAAGCGGGACGGAACCCGCCGGGGCCGCCCCAAGGTCAGCGCGCGGCGCGGAGCCCCGCGCTCGGCGGCGGCTCCCATCGCCGCGCCCGCGGCCCGGCGGGGCCTTGACCGCGCCGCTCCCGCTCCCCCCGGGCCTCA
>NW_020885074.1:30501-32431 GCF_003945725.1 Corapipo altera | reverse complement strand
GCCCTTCTTTGAGGTCTGGGCATCGCTGTGGGGCAGAGCGTGGTCTGTGTGTGCACAGGGGTCCACGTGTCCCCCCTGAATGTGCACAGGGGTCCGCAGGTGCCCCCCAGGCCCTCACCCATGAGCGCACGGTCAATGACGCGGACGGCGATGGTCATCAGCGTCCAGCACTTGGAGCAGATATCGGCCGAGCTGGGGGCAGAGTGTGGTGGGTCAGGCGGCCGCCCCACACCCCCAGATCCTCCTCCCGGCCCAGAATTCCCCCCGGGAACCTGCAGCACGTCCGGACGTCGTCGTAGTCCGTCATGTCGATGTCAAAGACCAGCTCCTTCTCCTGCGGCTGGAAGGCCCCCAAGTGCACCGTGTTGTGCTGGTTGGGCTGCGGGAGGGACAGGACGGGCTCAGTGAACCAGGGACCCCCACGGCCCCCCGAGCACGGTGCCCGGGACTCACTCACCCGGTGGGAGTAGACGGCCCCGATGTCGATCTTGTAGGGGTTGATCTTCTGCAGCTCCCGCTCCAGCTCCTGGGGGCTGCTGAAGGACTGGAACCGCACGTACACGTCGTCCCGCAGCGTGAAGGAGAATTCCCGCAGCTGGAAGTAGTTCTTCACCACTGTGGGGGCGTGGAAGGGTCGGGGGCAGTGACAATGCCCTCACCACAATATCGATACCCCCCACCCCTTATCGATACCCCCCGCCCCGTATCGATGCCCCCCTCCCGTATCGGTGCCCCCCGCCCGGTACCGCCGCCGTAGCCGAGCCAGCGGCCGTAGGGGCCGTGCGGGAAGAGCCGCCGGTAGAAGACCGGGAGCAGCTCGGGCAGCGCCGCCGGTTCGAACGGCGCCATGGCGGGAACGGAGCGGCGGGGCCGGGCCCGGGGGCCGCCGGGAGATGTAGTCCTGCCGTGGGGCCGGGGGCGGGACAAGGCACCGGAGGAGTCCCGGGGATGCTCCGGGGCGACCCCGGCGCGCTGAGGTCCGGGGGTGACCGGGGTGACCCCGGGTCCGGAGATGTGCCGGGGATGTGCCGGCTCCGTCTGGGGGCCAGGACGGGTGTCCCGGGGGTGTCCCGGGGTCCGGGGGCGTCCCGCGGTCCGGGGGTGTCCCGGTGCCCGGGGGGCTCCCGGGCGCTGCCCCGCTCCCGTTAACGATTCCCCGCAGCAGCGGCCGCAGCAGAGCCCCGGGACCGGGACACAGCCCGGGGCAGAGCCCGCAGCACGGCGGGCTCCAGGCGGCAGCACCGGGACGGGGGAGGACGGGGCGGAGCCGCCCCCGTTTCTGCCGGGAGGTCCCGCGGCACCTCCCCGATGGTTGCCCCGGGGCTCCGCTAATTAATCATTAACAGCGGCGCACGGGCACTGCCAAGGTCGGGACAAGCCGGTCCCTTTCCCAGTCCCGGTGCCGGTGCCGGTGCCGAGGATGTGGCTGTACGTGGCGGCGGGGCTGGCGGGGCTGCTCCTGCTGCGGCGCTGGCACCGGGAGCGGCAGACGGTGCCGGGGCTCTGGGAGAAGCACGTGCTGATCACGGGCTGCGACAGCGGCTTCGGGAACCTGCTGGCGCGGCAGCTGGACGGGCGCGGGCTGCGGGTCCTGGCCGCCTGCCTGACCGAGGCCGGGGCGGCGCGGCTGCGGGCGGCCACCTCGCCGCGGCTCCAGACCGTCCTGCTGGACGTCACCTCCAGCCAGAGCATCGCCGCCGCCAGCGCCTGGGTGCGGGAGCGCGTGGGTGACCGAGGTAGGCTGGGGCAGACACCCCGCTGTCCCCCCCGTTGTCACCCCAGCAGCCCCCTCCCGCCTGCTCTGGCACAGCCGGGGCTGGGGCCGTGGAGCAGCCCCGGCTCATCCCGTCCCCTCTGCAGGGCTCTGGGGGCTGGTGAACAACGCAGGGATCGCCATCCCCACCGCCCCCAACGAGTGGCTGACCAAGGA
>NW_020885074.1:6201-30491 GCF_003945725.1 Corapipo altera | reverse complement strand
CGCGTGGTCAATGTGGCCAGTGTGATGGGCCGCGTCTCCTGTTTCGGTGGCGGGTACTGCATCTCCAAGTTCGGCGTGGAGGCTTTCTCCGACAGCCTCAGGTACGGCATTGGTGGCCCCCGGTGCTTCCCTGTGCTTGTCCAGCAGCCCCTGCTCTGCCTCGCTGCCCCCACACGGGGTTTTGTGTGGCTCCCACAGACCTTGTGAAACCCTGACCAGGCCACGGGGTGGGAACACGGGCACGGCTGGAGCCGCAGTTATGCAATGAGGTGAAGGGTTTCAAAGGACTCTTGAGCGAGGACAAGGCTCCTCTGTGTTTATGACGGGGTGCCTGGTGGGGGGTCACGGGCTCCCCTCTCTCCCCCAGCCCTTACCCAGCTCGGGACAGCAGCTCTGGCTCATGTCTCCACCTCGGGCAGGCGGGAGATGCGTCCTTTCGGGGTGCAGGTCTCCATCATCGAGCCCGGCGGCTTCCAGACGGCGATGATCGACCCCGCGCCACTGGCGAAGGATTTCACGCGTCTCTGGGAGCGGCTCCCGGCAGAGGCCCGGGCAGCCTACGGCCACCGGTACCCAGACAGACGTGAGTCCGTCCCCACGCGGCACCGTCACCCCCGGTGACCCCGTCACCACCGGGCTGACCCCGCTCTGCCCCCGCAGTGTCCAAGAGCACCGTGCTCGTGCACCGCCTGAGCAGCTCCCGCCTGTCCCCCGTCACCGGCGCCATGACCCACGCGCTGCTGTCCCGCTGCCCCCGCAGCCGCTACGCCGCCGGCTGGGACGCCCGGCTCCTCTTCCTGCCGCTCAGCTACTGCCCGGCCTGGCTGGCCGACACCCTCCTGGGCCTCCTCCTGCCCACCCCGGCCCGCGGGAGCCCCTGAGGACGGTGCCCGCTCTCCCCGTGCCCCGGCGTCGTGCTCAATAAAGCTGGTGCAACGCTGGGGCTGCTCGTGGTGCCTCCGAGGTGTCCGACGGCCCCCTGGCCGCGGTGCTGGGTGACCCCTCCCGTGGCAGGACCCCGGCTCCTGCCTGTGCCTGGAGCAGCCTCATACTCAGGGATGTCCTGGGTCAGCTGGCAGGCAACGTGCTGGGAAAGGCAGGGTGTTTATCCATCCCCTGGGCGTGTGGGTGGTGATCCCTGCTCACTCATCCTGCTAATTAAGGGCAGATTAGTGATCAGTAGCTGGGGGGCAGGTCCCTGAGGTTGGGCACTTGACTGCAGCACTAGAGCAGTGCTGAGGAAGCTTCTCCAAAACGCTTTCTTCAGCTTGGCAAAGCAGCACGACATCCCCAGCAGCCCCCACACGTCACGTTCCAGGTGTCCCCAGGGCCTGGATCAGTGCAATGAGCTCCTGGGAGGTGACACTGCAGCCTCAGCTGCACCTGCCCTGGGACACCTGTGCTCACATCCCTCCGGCAACATCCTGGTCCTTCTCAATCCCCCAGTTCTGTGTGGAAATTCCCTGACCTCTTAAATAGAACCAGCGCAGCATCCCTTTCCCCTTGGGTGGGGGGCAAAGACCCCCAGCCCCTCCCTGGCAGAGCAGCTCCTCCTCACCCCAGTGGACCCAGCCAAGCCAAAATGTGCCCAGGGTGAGCACAAAGCTGCCAAGTTCCTTTTTGGAACCTGGACCCTGGGTCCTGCCAGGGCTGGTACCTGCACACGGGGTCACCAGGCTGGGCTTGTTGTTGTGAGACCCGACTTATCAGTGCCCTCGTGCTTCCCCGCTCCGGCCGTGCCTTCCTTCCGAGCCAATTGTTGATCCCAAAGTCTTGTCTGCACTCGAAAAAGGAGATTTCCTGCAATTGTTTCACAGGACTTGCAGCTCGATGCAAAATTTTCTGCCTATCAGCCCCCTCCCCAGCACCAGGGCAAGGCTCGAGCCCCCTCCCTTCCCCTGCCAGACAGCAGGGCAATCACAGCTCCATGATTAATTGCTGCCCGGCCAGAGGTGCTTCTGTGGTGACATCCATCTGCCGTTGGCTGCTGCGGCAGTGCTGCCGGGGCAGAGAGTTCAGCTTTCAGCCTTTTTTCCCCCAAATGAAACCCCGAGCTCACCTGGGTATCGTGGTGGCATCAGGGACAGCTGTTGGCACCTGTCCCACAACCCACCCTTGCAGGAGTCCCTGTGCCGGGGCAGGACCTGGCCTGGAAGAGTCCATCCCAGAGGATGCATTTTCCCTACAGCAGGATCCAGGTAGGATCCAGCCCCCGAGCCCAGCAGGGGGATTGTGGAGGGGACCCTCAGGAAGTCTCGGGGACCCCCCTGCATCCCCACATCCCCAGGCACCCACGGCTCCCACACCGACACCTGCCCGGGGCCTCCTGCCCAGTCCTGCGGCAAAATCAAAAGGGAGCCGAGCCCTGGGGCTGGAAATCCAGTCCAATGTCACCCACGCTGGGCTGGCTCAGGATGTTGGACCACGACAGTCATTTCCTGCCGGGAAGCAGCCACCAAGCCCACCCCGAGCTCTGCTCTCCAGAGGCGCGTGAGCCGCTGAGCCGAGAGGATCCCTGTGCTCCCGAGCAGCCCCTGCACAGCCCTCGCTCTGCCGCCGGTGAGCAGAGCTGTCCCTCCTCCCTCGTGTCCATCTGTCCCTTCTCCTGTCCTCCTGTGCTCCCTCCCATCCCTCTGTCCCCTCTCCCATCCCTCTGTCTCTTTTTCTGTCCACGTGTCCCCTCTCCTATTATCTCTCCCCAATCCCACAGGCCTCTCAGGACCTGCGGTGTGGAGAGGGTGGGAGGTCTGGGAGCCATGGGAAAGGCATGTCCAGCCTCTCCATGGTTTTGGGAGTGGGTGGGTGTCAGCCCATTGCCACAGGGATGCCACTCTGGTGGGGGACTCTCGGCTGTGGCACTCCTGGCTCACCGAGGTCCAAGTTCCACAGGAACACCCCGGCAGCCCAGCAGGCTCCTCCAGCTCTCCCGAGGGAATGGCTGGTCCTGAGCTCTTCTAGGTACAGGGCTGGATGGGTTCTGTGGCATCTTTGCCATGCTGATGCAGCTGTACTGGGATCAGAGCTCTCACTTGAGGCACCAAAGGATGTTGAGGTCAACTGAATTTCCCTTAACTTTATAATTTTGTCACCTACTTGGAAGTCCCGACGGCTCCCGGCAACGCAGCCACCAGACAGGCAGAGCCAGTGAGGGACCACACTCCGAGGGCTCGGGAAGGGGATGGGGCCTTTCCTGCTGGAGTGGAGTCTGGGGCACAGTCACCGGGGTGTTCAGTGGCCTGGGCACCAGCCCATGCCCCTGGCCAGGCTGTGGGACAGGGACAGCCACCAATGAGGCTGATGTCTGTGGCTGGCACTTAGTCTGACATGCGAGGGGATCACCTGGGCAGACATGGCACCTTTTGAGGGTTGATGTAGGGAGTCGCCATAGGACTAAAAATTGGGTTAAAACCCCCCAGAAGGGTCTGAGCCCCATGCAAGGACCGAGTTCTGTGTGTTCAGACTCTCCAGCTCAGTGCTCTCCCTTTCCCTGCAGCGCCAGGATGGCTGAGATGACCACGGCCCCCACTGAGACACACACTGTCCCGAGTGAGTACGGGGACTACCACAACTGGTCCGAGCTGTTCCACCTCCTGAACCACACCTACACCTACTGTGAGTTCAGCCTGGACGAGAACATCAAGCGAGTGATCCTTTTCATCCTTTACCTGGTCATCTTCGTGGTGGGCTTGGTGGAGAACCTCCTTGTCATCTGGGTCAACTGGCAGACACGGGGCAACAAGAGCTTGGTCAACCTCTACATCATCAACATGGCCATCGCTGACCTCGGGGTGATGCTCTCACTGCCCATCTGGATGCTGGAGGTGATGCTGGATTACACCTGGCTCTGGGGCAGCTTCCTCTGCCGCTTCACACACTACTTCTACTTTGCCAACATGTACGCCAGCATCTTCTTCCTCACCTGCCTGAGCGTGGATCGCTACGTGTCCCTGACCAGCTCCTCCCTCTTCTGGCGCCGGCACCAGCACCGCGCGCGCCGCGTCGCCTGCGCCTGCAGCTGGGTCCTGGCCGCCTCCATCCCCTTCCTGGAGGTCGTCCACATGCAGCTGGTGAACACCGGGGAGCCCATCTGCATCTTCATGGCCCCCTTCGAGACCTACGACGAGTGGGCGCTGGCGGTCAGCTTGGCCACCACCACCATCGGCTTCCTTGTCCCCTTCCCCGTCATCACCGTCTTCAACGTCCTGACCGCCCGGTTCCTCAGGCGCACCAAGCCGGAGAGCCGGCGGCACTGCCTGCTCATCTATGCCTACATCGTGGTCTTCCTCATCAGCTGGCTGCCCTTCCACGTCGTGCTGACGCTGCTCACCCTCGACGGCAACCACATCATCCTCAACTGCACCTTCGCCCACTTCCTCTACTTCTTCTACGACATCATAGACTGCTTCACGATGCTCCACTGCGTCGTCAACCCCGTCCTCTACAACTTCCTGAGCAAGAACTTCCGCAGCAAACTCATCTCCGCCGTGGTCAAGTACATCCCCAAGGACCACGGCGCCCCGAAGGGCGCTGGCAACTCCTCCTCCACCACACAACACTCCATAGTCATCTCCAAGGACAACAACCCCCCCAACTAAGGGGGGTCGGACCCTCCCACCCCCCGTGGCAGCGGCAGCGGTTCCCCAGGGACACTGGGATCGCTTTTCCTGGTGATGAGGAGACACTTTGCTTTGGCACAGCCTCTCTTGCCAGGCGCCTCCCACGGCAGGACAGGGTGCCAGGCATGAGGGGAGGTGGTGCAGGAGCTACAGACATCTTTCCTCTGCAGTGCTGCTGTGTCAGATCTATTTAGCTAAAGAAAGAATCAGAGAGATTCCCTGTTCCCCAAATGAAACCTTTGCAGTAATAAAGTAGTGAGTTGCTCCACTCGGGGTCCAACACAACCCCGCCCCTGAGATTTGAGCCCCGTGCCCCCCGAGCTGCAGGGCTGGGGTGCACCATCTGCCCCACCACAGGTGTTTCTGCACCCCCAGACTGTCACTGACACCCTGAGCAGGAGAGAGGGAACCACCCTTTGGAACAAAAACCTCCCTCCCCGCCCCCAGAAACGTCCAGACCCTGATCTTGGAGAGGTGAAGGCGAGGCAGCCGTGGGGGCTGAGCAGGGAACAGACCCGAGCCGGGACGAGGGGGGGAACGATTGGGATCCGAGATCAGCAACTCCTTGAGAGCAGTTCTGGAAACCCAGCAGCAAATTAGTGATGGTTAAACTGGATTTGACTGGGCATGGCTGCTCCAGATTCAGGGCCGGGAGCTGGGGTGGGTTCCCAGTTTGGGTCTCCCATCCCGTCAATCCAGCCTCCTCTGGAGCGTTCCCTTACAGGTATTTAAGGCCACTGGGTACATTCCTCAACATCACCAGGCTCCAGCAGCCCTTCCCCTCCCATCAAAGTCCCCGTGGGAGCGTGGGCACGTGCAGAAATCCTCGGAGCTGGAGAGAGGGCTGGGCTTGTGCTCTGCAAGGAACTGGAGCATCCGGAGAAAGTTCATCCTCCTCTGGACTCTGATCCCAGTCACGTGCTGCGGGTCGAGCCCTCGGCGGGGGAAGGTGACAGAGCGACAGGCACCGGGGTCCATAAATCTACCAAAGGCCTTGAGCTGCTCGAGAAACATGCTGTGAAAAAAGCAGAGCATAAGCAGTTCTGGGGGCAGGATGCTGGCAGCATGGGGAGAAGGGTGGGAGCAGGATGTTCTGGGAGAAGCTCAGGACCGGGAGTTAACACGGATGTGGGGTTATCAGGGGGCTGACTGACTCTGCCAGTTCCAGGGGTCCTGCAACGGGGTAAATCCCTAAATACCACAAGGTTCCTTCTGCAGGGACATTCCTTGGTCCCCAGGGACACCAGCGCTGAGGGGACAAACCAAATCCGTGTCTCACACGGGAACACTGGGAAGGCACCGGCCCCCTCACCCCAGCAACTCCCTGTCCAGGGCAGCAGCTCAGGCTGTTCCCCTTCCTTAATTCTGTTACTCCCCCAGGCTGAGGCTGAACGTGGGGGTCTGCACCCGCAGGACCCCACCACCTTCATCCCCAAATCCTCCCTGGGCTTCCCTTTGCCAATTCCCTGCCACTTCCAGTGACGGCAAATACACAACAACAAACCACCTGATGCATGACATAAACCAGGGCAACAATACATTCAAGTTACTTAAAACGTGTAAAATTTGGTATTTGACCTATTAAACTTTACTTTTAACTCTCTTCATTTACCTGCAACTTTGTCCATAGATCTCAAGGCCAGAGTGGCCTTAAACAACCCCCACCCAGCCCCAGGTGGTGACCCAGGCTGGCTCCCAGCGATTCCCTCGGGCTCCCTGCAAAGCCTCCCTCATTCCTGGGACACTCTGGCTCCTTTACCCCCCAGACCACTCACCCAGGGACTCATCCAGGCACACAAACCCTGGGATTCCCTAATGGGGGGGGAGCTCTGCCCTCCCTCCTCCCATCCCTGCATCCCACAGGAATGCCACACAACCCGTGGCACAACCCTGGGCCACTCCCAGTGCTGGAAGTGCCCTGGACCTGCACCAGGAATCCTGCCGAGCTCAGCATGGGAGCAGGATACTGGGATGGCCTCACGTGCTTCCCGGGCATTCCCGAGGAGACAGGAACGCCGGGATGCACACGGGGAGGAACAGGTTTTATGAAGAGGCAGCTACAAGAGGTCAACGTTTTCCTTTTTATTATTCTAAATAAAAACCACACTTTGTGCTGAACAATGGAGTAGAAAAGAACCCGATGTACAACGATTTTAGACATCTACGATTCTGGGGGGAAAGTTTACAAAATATACAAAACTTTACAGCAAATAGATAGTAAACACTTAAATAGCAGGAGGTCAGTACCTACGATTAACTTAACGAAAAGGTTAGACAGCAATTTCAACTCTGGTTCTTTCTTCTGCTTCATTACTCTGATGAGAGACCTGGATCTGTTGGGAACGGGGAAAATGAACTTTGTGTTGGGGACGGGCTCGGAGCAGGCCCCGGGAAGGGGATTCCCTGTCAGAGCTCCCTGGGAGGCTCCAGGACCTGCACCCCCCTCTACTACCCCAGGACCCCAAAGCACTTGGCAAACACCTCAGGCTGGCCCAGGGGAGGTAGGTGGGTGTCCCTGCAGTCACTGAGGGGAGCAGGGACAGGAGGGAGCAGGTTTGCCCACAGTGGTGGAGCAGGAACAGAACCAGGCACGGAGAGACCGCCCCAGCACTCCCAACACGGAGCTGAGTGTGGAACTGGAGCTCCCAGCTGGACAAGGGGACAGGAATCAAGGGGTGACATCCCTGCACAGCTCTGCAGGCTCAGGGAGGCCCAGGACCCTCCCAGGGGGAGCCCTCAGCTCTCTGATCCCTCCAGAAACCTCCCTGAGGAGGAGCAGTGGTGGGTCCAGACCTGTCCCCTTGTCCCCTGCTGCAGGATGTTCCACGTGGGAATGATCCATTACATCACAGGCAAAGAGAAATTCCAGGGATCAGAGCTGGCTCCTGCTTTCCCCCCAGGGCTGGGAGCGAGGGTCGGTTGTGCCCGTTAAGTGTTTCAGTGTAAAAGCTTCTCTTTTTGGTTAATGTGCACAAAAGGCTTTTGCTTCACAGCTTATTGAGATCCTGGGCTGCAGGTGCTGTGCCCCGGCCCTTCCCAAAGCTCACCACGGCTTCTGGAACGTTCCAGGAGGGTCTCAAGGCTCTCCCAGCCTTGTCTGTCCCTCACATCCTTCATTGCCACCTCCAGAGCAGCACAGGCTGTGTCCATCCCTGTCCCTGTCCCCAGCCGGACACAGCCCGGAGTTCTGCACTCGAGGGGACCCTGTGTGAGCACGGGGTGGGACTGGGTGACCTCCAGTGGTCCCGTCCAGCCTCATCCATCCCGTGATTCCATGAGAGAAACCCTGGAACCCAAAGAGCAGCTCAGAGGAGCCTCCAGTGAAGCACCACCAGCTCCCCTGACTCCCAGAGCCCCAAGCTTTCCCAAAACAATCCTTTTTTTTTTGTAAAACTTAACCACACTCAGCTGAACGTGGCTCTGCAGCGACCCCAGAGCCGGGACCATGATGCTGGAGCTGGGAACCCAGAGCTGCAGCTGCCAGGCCAGCCCAGGGCTGACCTTCGCTTCGGGGCCTCCCCTCCTCCGAGCACAGGCTCCAGGCACCCCCCGCTCCCGGAGGTAGGTCGGTACCACGGGAGGTACCACCCTCATTTTACAGATGAGGAAACTGAGGCAAAGAGGTGAAGTGACCTGCCCAAGGCCACGGCGGGGCGGGGGGAGCGGCCCCCGGGCGCTCCGAGCTCTCCGGCTCCCGCCACGGGACGTCCCTTCCTGGGTGTCCCTCACCAGGGAAGGGGCAGCAGGGCGAGTTTCCGGGGTTTGCAAATCACTAGTTTAGTTTAGTTTAGTTTAGTTTAGTTTAGCAACAGCAAAACTTGACAGAAGCGCAGGAGCCGAGCTGTGACCACCGAGAGCCCCGAGCGCTTCCTGTTTGTGAGGTAGAATGAGTTCCCGAAGGGCAGCCCGAGCTCGGAATTATCTGTTCCTCCCCACCTCTGCCCCGCAGCAGGATAACATGGGAAAAAGCCAATTCCCACCCTTCCTGGTGTAAACACTGTCAGCACGGGCTGAGCTCGCTGGTGGGGCCAGGAGTGACCCCCCAGGATCGCCCGACGTGGGGCTGGGAGAGCCCCCCCTGCCAAGGGACGCCCAAAACATGTCTGGGAGAGACCCCTGTGCCTGGGAGGCCCCCCACGTTGAGGAGCAGCTGGCACACAGCTGGGAGACCCCCCCCATGCCCAGGAGAGCTTCCCTATTCTCCGGAGAGCCCTGCGTGTCCAGGAGTGCCCTGGCAAGCAGCTGGGAGAGCCCCCCATGCCCAGGTGAGCCCCCTGTGCCCAGGTGAGCCCATCCATGCCCAGGTGAGCCCCCTGTGCCCAGGAGTGCCCGGCACGTGGCCGGAGAGGCCAAGCTGAGGTCCCCAGTGGCCACCACTGCTGTGGCTCCAGCTCTGTGAACAAACTCACATCGCTCCAACGGCGCACATTTGCCACCAGACACGTCCAGGATGGGGTGATCCAGGATGGGGTGATCCAGGATGGGGTGATCCACGGCGTGGCAGGGAGGATCCCTTCGTGGCAGGGAGGATCCCTTTGGCAGGAGAAGGGCCCTCGAAGGTACCTTCCAGGGAGTTAAGGCAACGGCTTCATCGCGTCCCATCCGCCGGGTGTCCGGCAGCCCCGGGCCGGGGGATTCCAGCAGCTCTCCATGGCCACCACCAATCACCTCCCAGGAACACGGACCTGCTTCCCCTCCCTCTCCACCCCAGAGGCTCCTCCGGGAGATCCCTGTGCCTGCTGCAGCCGCCTCTGCTCGGGCTCTGCAGGGAGGTTGTGTCGCTCCATCTCCTCCTCAGGGCACGAGCGAGTGTGTCACAGCCAGAAACCACGGCCTGGGAATGTGGGAATCCCCCTCCTCATCTGCACACTCACACGCTTCCTGCTCCTCTCCCTGGTGACCCAGCGATGGCCAATCCCAGGGCACACTTGGCCCATCTTCTGGCAGTAGCAGCAGAACCCCAGGGATGCCCAGAACGTCTTTTTTTTTTTTTCTTTCTCCTTTTTTCTTTCCTTTTTGTTCCTTTCCTTCGAGTCCAGCACCTGCTCTGGCTCTGTCCCTCTCCACTGAGGTCAGGTGTGAAAATCTTAGCAGCATCAGTTTGTGGACAAGCTCAGGGTTAGCCTGGTTGAGTGGGCTAGAAGGCTCAAAAAAATAGACTCTAGACTCAAAAACTAGTGAGGAATACTAAAAACACAGAACTCGACGGCCTCTAACAGGACCAGAGGTAAGTAAACACGACAGACTCCTTGAAACAGTGATGTACCTCACGTGCTGTTAATTTGTACAACGCCACCAATCTAAAAAAAAAAGCCCTAAATAGGCACAAAAAATAAAAATTAAAACAAACAAACAAACAAACAAACAAAAAAAACCAAAAAGGAGAATTCCATCCATGATGCCTGACCATTAAAAAAAAGAAAAGACACCTCTTTTTTTTTTTTTTCCACAGCTTCCGCAACGAAAACGCTCGCTCCTCCTGCCTCGCCCCCATCAGCTGTCCGTGTTCTTCTCGGCCTCTTTGGAATGGATGATGTACATGAAAGTCTGTTCGATGGTGAAGTCCGGGGGCAGGCTGCCCTTGTGCACCCCTATGTGCTTGCTCATGAGGTTGAGCGTGGAGCTGTAGTGCCCGCACACGGTGCAGCGGTACATGAGGGCCCCCGAGTGCGTCCGCAGGTGGCACTTGATGGTGGAGCGCCCGCGGAAGAACTTGTGGCACACCTTGCACTGGTAGGGCTTCTCGCCGGTGTGGATGCGCCGGTGGTAGTTGAACTCGCTGGTGTGGGCGAACCTCTTCCCGCACACCTTGCAGCTGTACTTGCTGTTCCCCGGCTGGCTCTGCAGCGCCAGCTCCTCGCTCAGGAACTCCTCGGGCAGCTTCCTCTTGGGCAGCCCCTGCGGCTGGAGCCGCTCCCCGAACCCCGCCCGCATGTCCAGGCTCCCGCCGCACTTGTGCTGGCTGACGTGGTACCGATAGGCCGCCTCCAGCTTGAAGCTCTGGCTGCAGAAGTGGCACTGGAAAAGAGCCTCCTCCACGTGCTGGTGCACGGCCAGGTGCTTCTCCAGCAGCTGCCGGTCCACGAAGCTGTTGGCGCACACGGAGCAGGAGAAGACGGAGATGCCCAGGTGGGACAGGGCGTGCCACATCAGGCTGCAGAGGCTCAGGTGCCTCTGGTCGCACACGCCGCACGTCTGGCTCTTCAGGTTCACGTGCTCCAGGAGGTGGTTCCGGACGGTGTGGAAATCTTTGGCCAAGGGTTTCCCGCAGGCAGCGCAGGCCAGCTCGGGGCTCCCCCCGCCCCCAAACACGGCCACCTTCCCGGGCAGGGGGTCGCTGGGGTGGACGACGATGTTGTTGTCGAAGACCCCGTCCCGCCGGTGCAGCGTCAGCTGCCACTGGGTGAAGAACTTGGTCTCGCACATGTCGCAGGAGAAGAGGAAGATGCCGATGTGGGACAGGACGTGAGTGACCCTGGAGTTGCGGTCCTGGAAGTGGGTCTCACACACCTTGCAGTTCCCGGTGAGCAGGTCCACGTGGTCCCTGGCGTGCTGGCGGATCAGCTGGATGTTGGGCTCCAGCACCTTCTTGCACACCTGGCAGGGCATGGCCTTGCTGTCCCGGCCGTCGCTCTCGAAGGCCAGTTCCTCCTCGCTGTCGTCGCTCAGCTCAATCACCTCCTCGGACGGGCCCAGCTCTTCTCCAGCATCCTCAAAATGCAGCTCGGCCTCTCCCAGATCCTCCAGCTGCAGCTCATCCATCTGCTCGAATCCCTGCTCTTTGGAGTGGTCACTGTTGCTGGGGCAGGAGTTGCTCCCCATGGAGACATCCAGGGAAGGATCGGTGGGGAAGAAGCCGCCCTTTCCGTAGTCGCCGTTGCTCTGGGCCTTGTACTGGGAGCAGGAGCTGCCGGTGGTCTGTGCCGCGACATTCCCGCCGGGCTGGGCCCCCAGACCCACGGCCGGAGCGAACTGCCCCGGATCCGGCCCCTGTTCCGTCTTGGGAGGCTGCTGTGGATGCATCAGGGGAAGAGCCTGGCTGGCTTCACCCACGGGATTCCTGTCGTCCTCCTTGTAGCCGCCCGACACGTCCCCGTGCAGGATGTAATTCCGCTCGGGGCCGAAGTGCTCGGTGCTGCTCCGCATGTCACCCAAGGAGTGGCTCTGCTCCGAGGAGGTGCTGCTCAGCGGCCCTGCCCGGCCTTCCCCCACGGACAGGGAGGGCTGCTTGGTGATGGCCGAGCTCTCCAGGTCGGGGAAGGTGGAGTGGCAGGCCTGCAGCAGGTCCTCCATGCCCAGCCGCTCCGCCACCTCGTAGATGACGCCCACGTTGATGAGGTCTGTGAAGAGCTCCGAGGTGTACACGAAGCTCAGGATCTTCTCAAAGTTGGCCGGCGTGATGAAGTCCACCACGTAGGTCCTGGCAGCGTCCAGCCCCGTGTTCAGGAAGAGGTTCTGGAAGTACCCGGCGGCGCAGGCCAGCACGGCCTTGTGCGCGGCGAAGGAGCGGGAGCCCACCAGGATGGTGACGTCGCACATGGTCTCGGAGAGCCGGCACTTGTTGAGTTCCTTCAGCAGGTTGTTGGGGTGGTTGGTGCTGTGCAGCTTGATCCTCATGCCCATCTTAGCAGCTGCTTGAGAGTCCCTCCTCCAGGTCAGCTTGGCCTTTACACCCTCATCAGCGGCGGGAGGCGTTGGGCAGCCAGGAGTGGCAGGGCAAGGGGCTCTGCAGAGGGGAAATGCAGAAAAATGCATTTAAACACTTAAACAACCAAAGTAACACCATTCTCGTCATGCCTCCCATTTTACACCTTCTGGACGAGCCACAGAGCAGCTGCTCAGCTGGAAAGGGACTGAACCTGCCTTGTCACCTCACAGACAGACTTTTTAAGAAGTGAAGGGGCGGATGCACAAAGGGACAAACTCAAAACAAAAAGCCACTGACTCTGCCAGAGGCAGCTGAAGGTCCTGCTGCTCTTCAGGCACGGACAGACATCTGTTGACTCAGAGACCCAACTGGAGCCTGTTCCAGCCATCCCCCCTCTTCCCGAGCCAGGGACAAGGCTCCTCTCCAGAGGGATGACACTCAGGCTCCACACAGTGGTCAGATTCCCATCTGGATCTCCTCCAGCCACCACTTCATCCCTGCACTTCAGATCCCACCTGTACCCACACAGAGACTCTCAGTTCTCAGGTGGGATCTCATCTCGGGTCCTCTGTGTTCCAGCCTCGTGGGCTCTCCTGGGATTTCTCCTCTGCTGTGGCACCTCTCAGTGCAGATTCCCTGGCTGCCACCACACCTGCCCCAGGCACCGGCCTGAGCGTGTCCCTCCAGCTCATCCCTCTGCCTTTGCTACCCTGTCCTGCTCACGGATGCTCCAGCAGCTTTTGAGACCCCAGAAACTTACCCAGAGAGCTCTACCCCTAATTCCCAGCCTCCTCCTTCCCGGGACGGGGAACAGGGAGCGTGGAAGGCAGCAGAGAGCGGGAGTTTGGAGGGGGCGGGAGGGGACGGGGCTGCTCCTGCCCCAGAGCCAGGGAAAGGTCAAAGGGGCTGAGGATGGACCGTCCTCCCCCGGGGAAAACCCCCGGCAGCTGGGGAGGGCGAGGAAGAGGAGGAGGATGGCCGGGGAAGGCAAACGCTCACCAGCCGCAATTCCTGCGGCGTGGGAATCCCTGTGGAGGGGATGGGGCGGGGGGAAAAGAGCGGGAGAAGGGATGGGGGCGCGGGGGCAGCGGACAGGGGGGGCCGGGGGGGGCCGGGGGGGCAGGGGGGGGCTGGGGAATCGCGAAGCTGCCCCGGGAGGAAAGGGAGGAAGGAGAGCGGGGACCCCCGGGGGGACCAAGGGGAGGGGGGAACGCGGGGCCACGGGGGGGGGGGGGCAGCAGAAAGGGCCCCCGGGGGGAGCCACGAGGGGCGACGGGAGGCCCCGGGGGGGCCCGCGAGGGGTCGGTGCGGGGTCCGCGGCGCGGGGAGGGCTGCGGGGTCCGGGGGCCGCGGGCGGGGGTCGGTCCTTACCCGCCCGGCGCCCCGCACCATCCCGGCCCGGCTCACACAAAGGCGCCGACCCGCCCCGCGCCCGCCCCGGCCCGCGCCGACTTCCGGGACCCGCCGCCCGCAGCGCCCCCGCGCGGCGGGGAGGACCCAGCGCGGGCACCGGGCGGGGACGGGACACGGGGACACGGACACGGACACGGGGACACGGACACGGGGCACTGTGGGGCAGGCACAGGTCGCTGTAGCCCAGGAGCACAAGGACCCAGCCCCGCCGTCCCCACGGACACGTCCCCGCAGCCCCATCCTCGTGGATCTGTTCCTGCAGCCCCATCCTCGTGGGCTCTTTCCCGCAGCCCCATCCCCGTGGGCTCTTTCTCGCAGCCCCATCCCCGTGGGCTCTTTCTCGCAGCCCCATCCCCGTGGATCCGTTCCTGCAGCCCCATCCCCGTGGATCCGTCCCCGCAGCCTCATCCCCGTGGGCTGCCCCAGCCCGGTGCCGGCGGCGCAGCCAAGACACAGAGACGGTGTTTGCGCGTGTCCCGCGCAGTCACGGGTGGGTGTTTAGCGGGGCGATGCGGGTGTACACGGGTGCGCGGACACGCGCGGCGATGGACGCGCGGACACGCGCGCGGGGCGGGACGGTCGCGCTCCCGGCGGGGTCCCACGACGGCTCCGCGGGCGGCGGCGCCCGGGACGCCCCCGCAGCCGGTCCCGCGGCCCCCCGGGCGTGGGGGGCTCGTCCCGCGGCTCAAAGGGCTCGCAGCGGGGCCTGGCCGGGCGCGGGGGTCCCCGGGGAGCAGCGGGGGGCCGGGTCGCCCTCCCCCCGCCCCGCCGCTCGCCCGGGCTCCGCCGCCCGCTTCCCCATGAGCCCCACGAAGAAATCGTGCATGTCCCCTGCGGAGAGAGCGGCCGTCAGCGGCCCCGGCGGCGGCACCGGCACCGTCACCGGCACCGGGCGGGACTTACGCTTCTGCTGCGCCGCGGGGGGACCTGGAAGAGACCGAAGCGGGTGAGAGGGGCCCGGGCGGACCGAGAGCCCCCCACCCCGAGCCCCCCCCAGCCCCTCACCGGCGCCCTGCTCCCGCAGCAGCTCCAGCGCGGCGGCGGCAGCGGCGGCGGCCCCGGGGCTGCCGCGGGCGCTCCAGCGCAGCGGCTCCGGGACGGGCATCCCCTGCGGGAGCGAACAGGGCGAGCGCGGTGGGAAGGGATCCGAGGGGCTCCTGGGAGTCCGGGCTCCGCCCGCCGCGCCCCCTCACGACGGCCGTACCTGGGCGGGGGGCGCGGGGTCCTGCGGGGCGGCGGCGGGGGGGCGGCGGGTGAGGGCGAGCGGCAGCGCCAGGACCAGCAGCACCGCCAGCACCGGGCGGCTCCTCATCCTCGGAGGGGGTCTGGGGGCGCGGTCAGCGGCGGGGCCCGGGGCCGCCCCGAGCCGGTGCCCCCTCGACGGGGCGGCCCGGGACGAGCCCGGGACCGGACCGGGCTCTGGGGAGGGAAAGCAGCGAGACGGGAGACGGGGGCACGGGGGGCGAGGGGACCCCCACTCGGGTCCGCGAGGGAGGGGCCGTGCCGGTGTCCCGGGGAGGGGGCTGCACCCCGGGGGGGGCGTACAGAGGGGGGGGGGGGGGGGGCTGTTCCGGGGTGTGCAGGGGGACACGGCCCTGCTGTGGCCCCGGGGGTCTCGTGTCCCTGCTCGTGCCACGTTTGTGCTGTCACACATTGCTCAGACTGTGCAAACACGCACGAATGTGGGCACAGCGGGCACGGGCACGGCTCGGGCTCTGTCCTGCACGTTCACCCGTCAGCACACAGGTGTCCCCTGGCACATACGTGCTTGCCCACAGCCAGACTTGCTTCCCGAGCCCCCCGAAACCCTCCCCGAATTCAAGGTACACCTTCACCCCCTCTCTCCTCCCTCCCGTGCCCTCCCGAGTGCCATCCCGAACCTCCCCCTCTTCCCTCTGCCTTCCCTCAGCCCCAGCGGGACAGGGACAGGGCTCAGCAGCCCCCACGGACCCTGGGAAAGCCCCGGGGCTTGCAGGCCACGGGGACACAGACCTGCCGAGCCCTCCGGTGCTGCCTGGTGCGGGGCCAGGGGCCGAGGGACCCTCGTCACTGGTGGCTGCAGAGCAGGGACGCCTCGAGGAGCGGTGGGCAGCGGTGGTGGGCAGCGGTGGTGGTGGTGGTGGGCAGTGGTGGTGGTGGTGATGGCGGGCAGCTCCGGTGGCTCCCCCAGCACGGGCTCAGCCGGGAGGCGAAGTACGGTGGCACCAGCTGCTGCACGGCGCTAAATAAGGGGCTCTGCCCATGGCACGGCGGGGGTGGGCGAGAGGAGAGCTGCCAATGGGGGCCGGGGGGGGTGGTACCCCCACCCTGCAGCTTCACGCCCACACAGGCACCGTGACACCGACAGCACCCGTCGCACATGCGGAGTCACGCTGCGACACGCGTGTGCCCACGCAGCCACACCGGCCCCCCGCGGCACCCGGGCTGGGGGGTCAGCACACGGGCACTGTGCCCACGCGGCCCCCTGCCCCTTGTCACAGGGATGTGCCCCTGTCACGACGTGTCTGTTGGGAGCACACACGGTGGGATGGTCCTGGCTGGATGCCGGACTCTGCAGCCGGGATTTGGGGTTCTCGCAGCTCAGGGGGGATCGGTCACGCTCCCACCACGCACATGGGATGCACACGCGTGTTCATCTGCGCACACGAACACACGTGTGCCCACACACACACACACACAAACACAGGTGTGCCCCCCCACACACACCCTGCCCGTCTCCCCCAGCCCCACTCCGGTGCTCCTGGCCTGCCCGCTCCCGTGCCAGGATGTGCCAAGGTGGAAGATGGGGAGGGAAATTCCGGGGGGGAAGCAGAGGGGTGCGAGGAAAGGGGGAACAACTGGGCCAACAAGTGAGAGCCACCGACTTCATCCCGAGCAACAGGTGGCTGCGGCTGCTCCGGTGGCTGCGGGAGCCCCCCGGGAAGGCAGCAGCAGCTCACGTGGCAGCACAGCCCGGGGCAGGGCAGCATCTGCAGTGCCGGGAACGTTAATTAAATCGGAGCCTGGCCAGAGATGGACTAATTAATTAATAACACCTACTTGTGCGATGCCAAGTGCGAGGCAGCCGTGAAGAGCCGCGGTGCCCCGGGCTTGTTTACGGCTCTCGCCCCTCGCCGAGGGAAGGTCCCTGTGCGGGGACGGAGCCCGCGGGGGAAGCGGGGAGCCCTCGGCACTGGGGCACGGCCGGGCCATCGGGGGCCCCACGCACGCACACGTGCCCCCCCCACGTGCAGGAGCTGCCCGCACACGCTCCCCCTGCACGACAAACCGTGTTCCAGGGCCCACCTGGGAGCTGGTGCTGATGGTGACGTGACGGGGAGTTGGCAGCTCCCGAAGGTAACGCGGGTGATGTGTGGGGACGGAAAAAAAACCCTCTCCGAGAGCTTGATCAGTGCAGGAGAGAAAAGGCAAGGGGGGGACACCCTGGCACGGGAGCTGTGGGCTCCAGGGGGGCGTCCCGCAGGTCCCTGGGGGCTAGAGTGGTGTCACTGGGGCTGTGTGGTGACTCCCCTCTGTCCCCTGTCCATGCAACCAGTTCCCAAATGCAGCTCCAGTGCCAGCCCATGTCGGGAGCAACCTGCATGGGGGGTCCTGCAGTGGGGTGAGGGACCCTGGGCAGGGGGGGACAGGGCTGGCCAGCGCAGGGAGGGGGTGCCAGTGCAGGGAGTGGGTACCAGGGACCTCACATGCAGCTGCCCATGGCTGCCCAGAAATTGCCTCTGCAGCAGCACGAGCCAGGAGCCACTTAATGGGAAAAGTGGCCACAGTTTGGGGCCTTTCCAATCACCAGGAGCCGAGCACCGGCCACATTCAGGCAGCAGGAAAGGCTGTGCTGGGCTCTGCCCCCCAGCTCCAGCATCGTGGCACCGTGTCCTGGGGCTCTGGCACGATGGGATCCCCCCACCCCACCTGGAACAGGGTCACCCCCTGTGACACCACCCCGGTACCGACACCTCAGCATCCGTTTAATGGATTTGGAGCGATTCCTGGGCACTGCCAGCACCCGGCGGGGCAGGGGGATGAAACAGGGGGGTTGGGGGTGCCGGTGCATGAGTGGGGGTCCCCTCAGTGCACCAGGACCTCCATCTTGTGGCTGCCCTTCTTCTTGCAGATGGGGCCGTCGGGGCCGGCCTTGGGTGACTCCACCACGGTGACAGACACGTCACCCTTCGGGAAGCGAGTGGAGAACCTGGAAAGAGGGGCAGGATGGAGGGGAGGGGGCAGGATGGAGAGGTGGGGTGGGGACACGCCGGGCCCTGCAGTCCCTACCTCTCAGGGGCTGCCTGGTGCTGACAACCACACCCAGCCCCACCTGCAGTGGCCACACCCACACCAGCCCCGCCCTCTGGGCCCCTCCCACTACAGCCCTGCCCCGTCCACATTAGTCCTGTCCACAGCAGCCCCTCGTAGCTCTGCCCTTCAGGCCCCACCCCTGACAACCACACCCACTCCAGCCCCGCCCATCACAGCCCCACCCATACTTGTCCGTGATGTGCAGGGTCAGTGCCTGCCCCGTCGTGGCCTCCAGGGTCTGGTGCAGGCGGGCGACCAGCTCGATGAGGTGGTCACTGACCAGCAGGAAGTCGCCCTTGGCCCCCACCGTGGAGACCTGTGGGGTGAGTGGGGGGTCAGCCCTGCTGGGGACCCCTGAGCCCCCAGGGACCCCCCTCCCCAGGTACCTCCTTGAGGTGTAAGACCAGGAAGCCGTCGGAGAAGCGGGTGACGGAGACACTGCGGATGTCACCGAGGCCGAGCACGGTCTTGGGCTGGGCGGTCTTGGGGTCAGCCAGGACCAGGTGCTCGGTTGTGAGGAGCAGCAGGCGCGGGACCGTCTGTGGGCAGGGTCGGCACGGGCAGGGGGTCAGTGTGGTCCTGTACACCCTCCAGTGGGGACAGGGACGAGGTGGGGACTCACCTTGCCGCTGGCTCTGTTCACCTTCCTCACGGTGTCGGCCATCACCACCTTGTCCTTGGCCACGGCGTGGAGCTTCTGGTACTTGGGGTTCTGCTTCAGCCCCAGGTAATCGCTGCGGAAGGGCTGCTGCACGCTGGGGATGAGCCCGTCAGCCCCCGCTGTCCTGAGCCCCCTCCTCCCCACAGCCCCCAACCCTGGCACCTTTTGGAGTAGAGGGTCTTCTTGTCCTTGAAGAGCTCGCTGGCGCAGAGCTTGGCCTGCAGCTGGGCCCGGCGCGACGGCGGCAGCTGGTCCCGGTACTTCTTGCACTGCCGAGGGAGGGGGCGATTCAGTGCCACCCCTCGGGTGGGCTGGCACGGAGGGACACAACATGCCAACGGGCATTCCCCCCATCTCCCCCTGCTCCCACCTTCCAGTGGTAGAAGATGCTCTTCAGCTCCTGGTTGGCATCACCCAGGAACTTGTACGGCGCCGGGGGCCAGGTCCGGTCCAGCACCGACAGCGGCGGGAGGTTCTTCGCCAGCCCCACCAGGTACCTGCACACCTGGGGGTGACAGTGCAGCGGGGGGTCAGGAGGGGACCGGAGGGTCCAGCCCCAGGGTGGGGTGCTGGGAAGGTCCCCTCTCCCCCCGGCCCCGCTCACCAGGCGCCGGTAGATGAAGTTGGCCAGGAAGGTGCTGGCGCTGCTGCGGAAATACCTCCTGTAGGTCCTGCGCGCCTGCGGGGACGGAGCCGGTGAGGGTGGGGACGCTGGACATCGCCACCATCCCACTGCCAGCCCCCCAAGGACACGGCTGTCCCGCCCTCCCCACCCTCCCCACCCCCCATCCCCCTTTCCCCCCATCCCCCTGCCCCCATTTGGCCCCAGCAGAGAGGACAATGGCTCCAGCCCGACAGGGTGGGCAGACAGACAGACAGCCCGGACAGCAGGACAGAGGCAGTGGGAGGGCTGGCCCCGTTACCTGGTACCCTCTCCAGTGAGCAGCGATGGTCGTGGCGGCCGCGCGGCGTCGGCTCTGGAGCTTCAGCTCCCGGAGGAGCCGGCGAGACTGCGGGGGGGGGAGAGCCCAGGGGGCCCAAGGGAGAGACACCAACACAGATATGGAGCGAGAGGGAGAGGCAGGAGAGAGGCAGGAGAGAAGGATGGAAGACGGGGAGAGGAGATGAGGATGGATCTGATCCCACCATGGGACACACAGAGCCCCCGGTCCCACCATGGGGCACAAGGAGCCCCGTTCCTCCCCATCCTGTGCCCCCCACCCTCCTGCCCACCCCAGCAGACCTGCCAGCCCCGAGATGCCCAGCCCTCACCTTCCAGCCCCGCACGTACGCCTGGAGGATCAGTGCCGACCGCTTCGTCTGCTTGTACCGGTTCTTTTGCTGCAGGGGGAGAGGGGGGATGAGCTGGGGCGGCTTGGGACAGCCAGGGGACGAGGGACGGGCAGGGGACACGTGGCCAGGACTGCCCTTCCTCACCGCGTGGCCCCGGAACCAGGCAGAGATGAGGATCTGGCTCTTGCGCATCAGCTGGTACTGGGTCCGGCACCGCCAGCCCCGGACCATCTTCTGGATGAGGGTGACGAGCTGGGCCACGCGCTCCTGGCGCCGCCGCTCCAGGTCAAAGAGCTGGGAACAACCACGGTGAGCGCCGGGGCACCGAGCGGGGACAGGGACCCCCCCCGAACCACTGCTGGGGGCTGCGGCATCGTCCAGGAGCCCCCAGGACAAGCTTGGATCCCCCCGGACTCCCCCATTCCCAGACTCACTGTCCGTGGCGAGCGGATGAAGATCTTGGTGTGGCCAAAAGCCAGCTCCTCCTTGGGGTACGCCAGGTCTGCCAGCAGCGCCTCGGCCCCCTCCCTGCATCACGGCACAGACGAGGCCGGTCAGAGCCCCCCCGGCAGCCCCCCGGCCCCGCAGCCCGGCCCGGCCCCATTACCTGTCGCTGCCGGCCCAGCGGGGCCACGTGCGGGCGCTGAGCATCTTGTAGCGCTGCAGGAAGGGGCCGTAGAGCTGGCGGAAGGCGTAGCCCGCCCGCCGCACCCGCACGTTCTCCAGCAGCCCCAGGTACCGGACCTGCGCCCGCACCAGCTCCGGCATGAACACCATCGCTGACTTGGTGTCGTTGGGCTTGATGCACCTGGGGAGTGCGGTGGTGGGTCGGGGGGTCCCACCGGCACGGGAGCCGCGGCCGGGGGTCCCCATCGGGGCCGGTACCTGATGTAGTTGGGGTTCTTGGAGTAGAGGTTCTTCATCAGCATCGCCACGGAGGACTTGAACTGGAAGCCTGCGGTGGGCGGCAGCTTGAGGGAGACCTTCTGGGGGTCCCCCTCGGGGAAGAGGGAGCGGAGCAGCGCGTGCCGGGCCGCCCACATGGCCTGCGACAGGTCGCGGAAGAGCAGGTCGTTGTTCTTCTCGATGAAGCCCGTCACGTTGTAGGTCACCTGGGGGGTCAGCGGGGTCAGCACGCGGGGAGGGAGCGGGTCACGGTCAGTGTCTCTGTACCTGTTCCCAATCCAGCCCTGCGTCTCCCGTGCAAAGTTGGGAAGAGGTCTGGGGTGCTGGGAAGAGGACGGAGCCCTGTCAGACCTTGCCGGCGTAGTGGTGGATGCGGAAGCACCGCGCCGGCAGGCTGGTGTCCATGACGCGCCGGGCGTTCTGCGTCTCCTTGCTCTCGTAGTGCTTGTGGGTGGCGAAGAGCTGGTTGAGCTTGGTGAGGAAGGTGTCCTCGTTGACCACGCCGGGCCGCAGGCACTCCTCGTCCAGCATGGCCAGGATCCCGCTGGTGCTCTGCACCACCACAGATGGTGTCACCCCAAACCAGCCCCAGTGAATCCCAGTTTGGGCTCTGCACAGCCCAAACTCGTACTGGGAGCGATGGGGGAAGCTGGGATCCCAAGACCCCGGCACTGAGAGGGCAACTCACGTTCTCGATCAAGTTGCAGATGATGCTGTTGTCGAAAAACTCCACCGGTGTCCACTGGATGCCCTGGGAGCAGAGGGGGGCCAGATACGTGGATTGTCCAAGCCCTGCCCCACGGATGTCCCCAGCTGATGTGGGGCAGGAACTGGAAATCCGGCCACGGGGATGAGGATCCCGGATCCCTTCCTGCCATTGAATCTGCTCCCAGCAGGGAGCGGGGCGAGGGAGGGACGTGCGGCGGAACCGTCTCTGGCACTTCCCCATCCCGGGGGGCCGAGGCTCCCGAGGGCTGTGCTCTGGCCAGGGCTGGGGGTACCTCTCGGACATATTCCTCCTGCTCCTCCTTCAGCGTCATCAGGATGAAGATCTGCTGCAGCTTCTCGTTGCAGTAGTTGATGATGAACTGCTCAAAGCCGTTGTCCTGCAAGAGAAGGGTCCTGCATGGCAGGTGGTGCCCGAGCCCCTGGCCCTGTCCCATGTCCACTCTGCCATCCCCGCCCCCGGGATGGGGCCAGGTGGGTCCTGCACTCACCTGGAAGATCTCGAAGCCGTAGATGTCCAGGACCCCCATCACCTTCCTGTGCTCACCCGACTTCACCTGGGGAGGTAACAGGGTGTCAGGCTGTGCCCTGGCCCCATGTGGGGAGGGGGTCCAGGGTCCTGCTGGGGGTCCAGGGTCCCCCGGTGCTCACCTGGATGCTGGTGTTGATGCGGTTCACCAGCCAGTCGAAGAGGCGGCTGTAGATGTTCTTGGCCAGCGCATCCCGGCCGTAGTAGCCCTGGGCAGAGGGGAGAAGGGCTGGTGCCAGCTCACGGGGGGCTGTGGGGCATCAGCCCCGTGGTCGGGGGTGGTGCCACTCACCTGGGGGACAGTGAGGGTGGTGAGCACCGTCTCGTTCCGCGCCTTCACCGTGCGGGAGCACAGCGCCTGCTCCAGCGTGCCGGGGTCCAGCCCGATCAGCTCGCAGATCTCCTGCAGCTCTGGGGGGGAGATGGCAGTGCCAGGGCCGAGGGGGGGCCGAGCGGGTCCCCCACCCCCTGTTTCCCATCCCTGCCCCCATCCCTACCCCGGGGCTCGGCGATGCTGCAGGCCTCCATCCCGCTGGCCTGGAAGCTGCTGCTCAGCTGGACGTTGCCCAGTTTGAGCACCACGGCCGTCACCTCCAGCAGCGCCGTCACCTCGGCGGGCGAGAAGCCAATGACCTTCATGGCATCCTGGGCACGGACACAGGCAGCTCAGAGGGAGCTGGGGTGGGCCCCAGGGTGTTCGGGAAGGGGGTCCTGGCTTCCCACGGGTACCTGCATGGCACGGAAGTTGGCTGCGTCATCCGTGCCAGGCAAGCTGGAGGTCCCCTGGTTCAGGTATCCGTAGTGCCCACAGTCCTGGCGGAGCTTCAGCTGTTCTGGTTGAGGGGAGAGGAGGTGGTGGCTCAGCTGTGACCCCTCCCGGCCCCCCCAGCCCCTGTTGCCTCCCCCAAGCCCCCCCCAGTGCGGGGTCTGGACGTACGGAGCAGCTGCGCTGAGCCCCCGGCCAGGAGCTGGTAGAAGATGTGGAAGTTCCTCTCGCCCTTCACGTGCCGGACGATGCGGGATTTCTCCAGCAGGTCTGCGGGAGGGGTCAGTGAGGGGTCAGTGTCACCGGGAGGTCAGTGTGGGGTGGGACCCCCCGGGATGGGTGGTGGGTACTCACAGTTGCTGATGACCCCTCCCAGGGGCTCCCCCTTGAAGTCAAACTCCACGTCCATGTACTTTCCCTGAGGGAGGGGGCTGGGGTCAGGGCAGGGGTCCTGGTGGGGGTGGCAGCTCCTCTCCCCCCATCCACAGCCCAATCCCCCCGGTGCCCTCAGCCGCAGCAGGGTCCTCAGGCCCCAGCAGGGTCCACCTGCCCTCCCCGGGTCACTCACGAATCGGGAGGAGTTGTCATTCCGGGCGGTCTTGGCGTTTCCAAAGGCTGCAGGGGGAGAGTGGGGGGTTATGGCACAGTCCAGAGGGGCTGTGCTGAGCCCTGGCAGGTCCAGGATGTGAGACGTGGGGCTCAGGATGTGGGGCACTTACCCTCCAGCACAGGGTTGGACTGCAGGAGCTGCTCCTTCACCTTGTTCACCTCCTCCCCTTTGCCGCTCACAGCCGCCACGTAGGACATCACGAGCTTGCTGGCCTCTGCGAGCGAGGGGCCGTGGGTGCAGGGCCAGGGGTGCCCAGGCCGTGCCCACAGTCCCACCAGTGCCTCACAGCCCACAGAGCCCCAGGGGCAGCCCTGGCTCTACCTGTCTTGCCGGCGCCGCTCTCGCCGGTGATGAGGATGCACTGGTCCCTGTCCCGGTCCCGCAGTGAGCGATAGGCATCGTCAGCGATGGCATAGCTAGGGGTGAGGGGGGAGAAGAGGCTGGATGGAGCCATCTGGGGGGTTCAGGAAATGCCAAGACCCCCAATTGTGGCTGAGAGGTTGCCCCCAGTGGATTCCCTCAGACCCCGATGCCTTGGGATCACCCATGGGTGAAGCCCTCAGTGGGATCCAGGGGACTGAGGGCCCCTCCCCGTGCTCACATGTGGGGCTTCACAGCGAAGAAGTTGCACTCGTGGTACTCCTGCACCTTCTCGGGGGTGTAGATGGGCAGGGACTGGTAGGGGTTCACCGAGATCACCACATTCCCGATGTATGTCTGTGGGAGAGCAGGACAGGAGGGCGTGAGGGAACGGGAGGACCCAGCCCAGCTCCTGGTGCTCCCCATCCCAGACCCCATATCCCACCTCCCATCCCAGACTCCACAGCCC
>NW_020885074.1:0-6191 GCF_003945725.1 Corapipo altera | reverse complement strand
CCCCCCCCGTGCCCACGTAGATGTCTCGGCGGCGGAATCGCTCCTGCAGCGTCTGGAGCAGCGACTCCTCGGTCAGCGGGTCCAGCAGCACCAGGTCAGCCACAGCCTCGGCGTCCAGCAGCGGGGCAGAGTCTTCCATGGCCAGGCAGCTCCGGGGCAGCTGGGGCACGGCAGAGGAGGGGGGGCTGCAGCCGCGGGCGTGCAGCCCCTTCCCCAAAACACCACCCGGGTCCTCAGCAGCCTCTGGGATCTTGGCTGTTCCCCTTGACACCGGGGCAGGCAGCCCCCGGGGACAGGGGACAAGGCGGCCACACATCCACAGAGGGCGATTTCCCGGGGCACCCCAGTGCCCAGGACCCCGTGGTGGGGCTGGGGGCAGCCGGACGCTGGCGGGGAACCAGAGCCCGGCCAGGAAACACGGGCACCCGGGCCCCTTTTTTGGAGCAGGGATGAATTGGGCCTCCGCTTCCTCCCCCCTTCCTGGCGGGGGGAAACCGGGGCGGGGGGGGGATTCCACCCCCCCCCCCCCGACGGGTCACCCCCGAGAGCAGGCACAGCTCCCCCCCTCACCATCACGTCTCCAGCACCCTCACCTGTCCCTGCCAGCACAGCCGCGTTCCCCGGGTGACCTTCACCCCCGGTTTACAGCTGAGCACGGGGCTGTAAACCCACCCCGCTTATCGGGGCTGGGGAAAGTTCACGACCGGGGAGGTGGGGAAGGAAGGATGGGGCAAACGGGGCAATGCAGGTGGTGGCTCCAGCAGCCCCTAGAGGTGGCAAAACCTCCCCCGGGTCCCTGCAGCCTCGCCCAGCACAGGGCACAGGCACCGAGCCCCCCGTGCTGCTGGGTGTGGGACCCCAGGGCGAGCACCCACGGGTGGGAGCCAAAGCAAGAGCCCCCCCCAGCTCCAGGGCAGTGCTGGGCTCACCCCAGTGTTCCCCACGCCCCGTGGGGTGCAGGTGTCCCAGGGTGGGAGCTGTGGGGACGAGGTGCCCCCATCCAGCCCAGGGTGGGGGGATTTGGGGGCTTCGGGTGGTGTCCTGGAGCAGAGGGGTCCCCGACTCACCTCCCGGTCGCAGAGCAGCAACTCCTGGAGTGGCTTCAGCTGGAGCTGCCCCGGAACCGGCGGGGCTCAGCCCAGCCCAGCGCCCGGTGCTGGCTTCGTCCGGCCCATGGAGGGGCGGGGGGGCTGGAGGGCCCTCCCCCGGGGCACCGCGCCCACCCCCGGGGCACCGCGCCCGCCCGCAGGGGGAAACTGAGGCACGAAGCTCAGCAACCCGCGGGGAGCACCCCGGGAGTCCCAGCGCTCCAGCGTGCCAGCCCCACTGCCCTGCCCCTTCCCCACCCGGCAGCTGGGAGCAGGAACAGGCAGGGAAAATCCCGGAGCCGAGCAAACAAAGGGAGCTTCCTCCCGGGCTGCGGGAAACCGGGGCAAGGTACGGGGATGGAACCGGGAGCAGCTGGGGCTGCTCCAGGGGGGACCCCTGTCCCCAGGGAGGATCCTTGTGCCCGGCACAGTGGGACAAGAGGCCTGAGGCCATGGTAGGTCCTGCCACAGGGAACTTGTCACCCAGGGGCTGCTCTGTGTCCCCAAGCAGCATCCTCAGAACGGCCCCGGGGCCACTGCGGGACGGACGAATGAGGCTCGTGACCTAAAAAATACATCTTTATTAAAAATATAATCAGTCATTCATCACGCTGAGGGTGGGGGGAGGCTGTAACAGCGGCTGCTCACACCTGAACAGGGAGGAAAGTGCAGGGAGGGCCAGGGAGCAAACCTGGGACGGGGACAAACGCGGCAGAAGCTCCTGCAGCAGTGGGGGTGAGGTAGGGGCTGGGCTGGGGGTACCCAGGGCCGGGCTGGGGGTGCCCAGGGCAGCTGAGGGGGGGGCAGTGCTATTGCTTAGCAAGTTGCATAGATTATAGCATAGATTATGGCATCCTCTCCAGCTCTGTGCGTTGGCAGAGCTCCCCAGACAGCACTGGGAGCAGGAAACACTGGCAGGGTCACCCCCAGCCCCTGCCCACTGGAAGAGGAGTAACAGCAGGTGAAGGGCAGCGACGCAGGGAGGAAGCACATCCACACTCATCCTCAGCTCTGGGGTGGGGACAGGGGGCTGAGCACGGCCTGCACCCCAACACTACAGCTGGGAGTAGCCCATGGACCTCGAGGCTGCCTTCTCTGAGCCCTGCAGCTCCACCAGGGAGGCACTGGAGGTTTTGGTATCCATACATGGATCAAAGCCAAGGCAGAGGTGTGGCCCGACCAGCTGGAGCCCTCTGACATCTTTGGTAAGGGAGGAGGAGGAGCAGCAGCTCCCTCCCAGGCTCCAGGCAGGCGCTGAGCACGCAGGTACCCGTGGGACAGGGACAAAGTTCCTCTCTTCGTCCTCGCAGGCACCTGCACAGGAGGGGAGGGGAAGGTCTGTCCCCACCCTGGGCACAGCCCGGGTGCCCAGTGGTGGGGAAGGGGCTCCCATCTGCTGCCCACAGCTGAGGGATGGAGCCAGATCAGCACCCAGGCCTGGGGAGGAGGTCCCTGCCCTGGGAGCTCACAAACATCCACTGCAAAAGTTGGGGTGGCTCCAGCCCACCTTCATCCAGCACCAGGTGACCCCAGCCCAGGGAGGGCTCCCTGTGTCCTCCCCCCACCAACACCTCACAAGGGCTTTCACACCTCAGGCAGGTGTAGGGAAAGAGAAGGGTGTCAGCCCCCGTTTTCCCCTCCATCAGAGGGGTCTGTCCCCACAGGGTCCACCCCAACAACCCTCCTCTCCCTCCCTGAGCTCCAGAGCCCCAGGGCAGCTGACCTCAGTGGCCATCCAGGTGGTTGTGGGACAGGGAATAACTCCCATGATTCCCAGCACTGTTGTCCATCTCCTCCTCCTCCTCCTCCTCGAAGAGCTGCTCGTTGATGAAGAGGCTCTCCAGGCCGAACTCCCGCTCGTGCACGGACACCTCGCTGGGGGTGACGTGAGAGGCACCAGCCACAAACTCAGCAAACCTGGGGGAAGCCGTGGGGCAGCAGGTTGGGGGTGTGCCTGGTGCCCCTGGAGGGGCCCTGGCACTCACAGAGCCCCAGGGAAGTGTTTTGGTGCCGGGATTGGGCACTGTCCATCCCTTCCCCCAGCTTCCCACACACCACAGACCCTGTGTCTCCGTGTCCCTGTCTCCAAGGACAGGGGTGACAGCACAGAGGGACACGGGGTGGGGTCAGGCTGGGGGGAATGGTACCTTTTGGGAGACTGGATGCGGGACACCGTGGTCCAGGCGGAGAAATCGGGGCTCTGGCAGAAGCTGCGCAGCTCCTCGAGGGCCCTGCGGGTCTCCACCTCCCCCTGGAGCCGATATTCCTCCTCTGTCAGCAGCCGACGGGGGCTCGGGCCCAGCCTGGAGCTCTGCACTCTCCTGCCAGGGGGGCAGCACCACTTACTGCCCACCCAGAGGGGCTGGGACCCCTGGGGTGGGACCAGCTCCCACGGCAGGACCCCCGGGACAGAACCCCCGGAGCAGGATGAGCTCCTGGGGCAGAATCCCCAGGGCAGAACCCCTGGAGCAGGGCCAGCTCCTGGGGCAGGGTCTTGGGACAGGAACCCTGAGGCAGAATCCCTGGAGCAGGAACCCCAGGGCAGGACCAGCCCCTGTGGATCTGGGCCAGAGCTGGCGGTGGCAGGAGTGGAGCCCGTCGCTCTGACCTCCTCTCCTCACTCCCAAGGGCCCTCTCCTGCACCAACCACAGGGAAAAAAGGGCACAACCCCCCCAGTTACCCAGCCCAGCCCCAAAGCCCTGGGGAAACACCCCGGTTCCAGCTCACAGGCTCCATCCAGCAGCTCCTCCCCACACAGCCAGGGCCTCACCGATAGGCAGCGAAGGCCCACTGCAAGGGGTAGTCCAGGTTCTTGGTGCAGACAGCAACCAGCACCAGGCCCAGGGCGATGGGGTGGATCTGGATGCCTGAGTACATCAGCAGGAGCCCCAGGAGCTGCAGGGCCCAGGAGAGGAGGTTGATGCTGCGCTCGTTCTCCAAGGGGCCGTACCTGTAGCACACGCCGAAGCTCAGGAAGCCCACGAGCAGCAGGTAACCTGTGGGGCAGCACAGGGATGGGGCAGGAGCCCAGGGCTCCACCAGGATGAGGGTGAACCCGACTGGAGCCCACCCCTCTGGAGCACCAGGGACAGGGAGCCCCAGCATTGCTCCGCCAGGACACGTGCGGTCGGTGATGCCAGGGCTCCCACCCACCTAGCAGGTACTGCCAGTAGGACTTGCAGATCTCCTGCAGGTTCTTGAAGACCAGCTGCAGCAGGTAGAGGGAAAAGGACCAGCCTCCCACCAGCAGGAAGTACACAGGGCTTTTCTGGCAGAGGAGAGGGGCGTTGGAGGCAGGCGGAGGGGCAGCCCCGGTGCCTCCCCCGGTGCTGGGCTGCTCTCTGCCAAGCCAGACCTGCAGCCCAGCACCCCAGTACAGGTGTGGGGAGGGCTATGAGGCCTCTCAGCCCCCAACAGGTGACACTTACCTTGGGCATGACCTTGGACATCACGTAGACGAGGACGAGCAGCGAGGCCAACAGGCCAAAACTGATCCCGGCCGAGTAGTAGAAGAGTTGGCTCCTGCAGGGATCACACAGGGGATCACACTGGGGGTTTGAGGGGTACCCCTGCACAGACACACCCCCAGGAGGCTCTGAGCCACCTTCCCCAGCCCCCAGAGAATGGGGGGACTCACCTGCTCAGCATGTCCCCACAGAAAAACAACAGCAGGCCCAGGAAGAAAACCAGGAAGAGCTTAGGGTCAAAGCCTGGAAAGAGAGGGAATGCAAGTGAAGAGGAACCCTGGTACAGTGGTATCCAAGCTGAGCTCCCACTGCCCACGGGGTCACAAGCCCAGGGATGGGGCAATGCCCAGGTGAACCTCCAAGGGCCCCAAATCCCCCCATGGACAAAGCCATCCTTCCTTCCCCAGCCCCTGCTCTTGTCCCAAGGAAGGAACAGCCCTGTTGGTCCTTGGGTCGTGTCCCCTGGGGAGCTCCAGGCCCCCCTTCCCCCTGCTCGGGGGGGACGTACGTCGGAAGAGGAGGACGGAGTAGGTGGTGCCGGGCTCCAGCAGCTCCACCTTGAGGCAGGTTTTGTTGCTGTAGAGGTCCACGTCGATGCTGGTGTCGTTCAGCTTCCCCCGCAGGAAGGAGAACACCACGTTCCACACGCTGAACCTCTCCAGCTCCTCCTCGCTGTCCACCTGGGTCACCCGGATCATGCGGCTGCTGGTGACGCGGATCTGCCCGGGGAAAGGGGCACAGGAGGGCGTAGGCGGAGGGGTCAGGGCAGGGAGGGCCTGCCTCCTCCTCCTCCTGCTCGCCCCCTCACCTGTGTCCTCGTCCAGATGTCGTGCCATCGCGGGACGCCGGTGTTGGTGTAGCAGAAGCGCTGGGATTCCTTGTGCTGGGACACGTGGCCCTCCTGGAGCGGGATCACCGGGTCCCTGGCGCCTGGGAAGCACAGGGGGAGGGGGGTCAGTCCCCTCCTGCTTCGCCCACCGAACACACAGGTGCCCTTTCCCTCCCCGCGGATCCCCCAGTTCGGCACGTTCCCGGGGGTCCCCGCTCCCCGCCCGGTGACGCCGCCGCCCCACGTACCTGCAGCTCCAAAGGGCAGAAACGGCAGAAAGAGCAACAGCAGCACCAGGAACCCCCGAGGCCGCCGCCGCGTCGGGGCCGCTTTCATCCCTCCCGCCGCGGCCGCGCCGCCACCTTCCCTTCCGCCGCCAATGGGAGGGGCAGCGGCAGCCAATGGGAGCGGCGCGTTATCGCCGAGTGACAGCTGGATCGACCTATTAAAAGGCACCCGCGCTCTTGCTCCCGCCCCTCCGCGGGCCGCCGCGTTGATTGACAGGTTTTTAACCTATGAGCGTAGCGCGCGCAGGAAGCAGCCGTGCTCCCGCCCTCGGTTGCCACGGTGACCAACGTGGAGCGCCATTTAACTCAGAGCCACGCCCCGCCCTAGTAACGGCCGTGACGGACACGCCCCTTGACCTATCAGACCGCAGGGCCCGCCCGAATCCCCCTGATTGACAACCGCCTCCGCCTATCAGAGCGCGGCCTCGCCGCGTTCGTGTGAATGGGTCGCGTGCGGGGGACGCGCAGGTCCCGCCCCCCGCCCGGCCGGGCTGGGGGGGCCCCGCGGGACGGGGGGGG
>NW_020885073.1:301793-332379 GCF_003945725.1 Corapipo altera | reverse complement strand
GGGGGGAAGGGCATTCACCTCGCAGGTAATGGGCTAGCAGCCTAAAGCCTGGAGGTCTCCCCCATTCCCACTAATCCGTCGGACGAAATTCAAATAAATCCTCTTTGATTTCCACCTCAAGAAGAGCGTACAGCATTCTTTATCATATAAAGACCGCGACCCCACAAGTGGTGCCCCGAACTTGGACTTAGAACCTATATTAGGTTAGTTTAGCTTACCCTGAATCAGGAAAAATATCGGTAAACCCCATTTATCGTATCAATTATTTGGATACGGGGGTTTTTTCACTGAAAAAAACTTAGATGTCTGTAAAACCGTTGTCTCAGGCGCATATGAGAAACGGAAAGTTAATTTAGTGAGCTCAAAAGTATTAGAGAAAAGTGCACAGGAACAAAGAAGAAAGAAGAAAAGAAGAAGGAGAAACGGAACGGAGGACGGCGAAGAGAGCACCCGGGGACCACGCAGGCAAAAGGGGGCAGCGAAACAGCGAAGCTGAGTGAGTTACTAACAGTGCAACCCCCAGCCCCCACCAAGGGTGGCTTGGAGCTGCTCTGTTTACCTCGTGAGCTGTCACCAGGCGCTCCGCAGCTAAAAAAGTAACGGACACCCTGTGCAGAGGCAGTTAAGCCACCCTGTGCCGCCCTCCCCGGACGCCCTGGGAACCCCAGGACCTTGCGTGCTGACCCGCCCCCTCTTCCCTTGCGCGTGCCGCAGTTTGCAAGCGCGGGGAAACGGTCGAGCCACGCATGTGCTGCCGGTCGCCCCCCCTTCCCTTCCCGCCACCGCAGGAGCCGCCGCAGGGACTCCGCGCCGGGCCCACCGCCTCTGCCGGGCCCCGCGCCACACTTAAAAGCCGTGACCCCGCCGGTACATGGAGACCCCGCACCACCCAGTGGACCAGGAGAGCCCCAGAGCTGCCTTCTGTCAATCCGTGCCTGCCTGTAGCGACAGCGCAATGCCTCCACGCTGAGGAGAAACCCACCAGAATCAGTCAGACCCTGACGGAACCTTTTGCCACTTCTCCGCCGCTTATGCCGGAGCCACACCGGACCATGCACCGCGTCGAGGGGCTGCCCCGCCGCTACCCGCCACTGTTCGCTGATCCCAAGCCACTGGAGCCGTCGGAGAGTCCCGCCAAACACTGATACAGACACCAAAAGAAAAAAAACCTCGGAAAAGCAGCCAATCGAGAAACTGAAACTCTGCAACCAGACAAAGAACTCCACCTATGTGTGCCTACAGCACCGAGACTAAGGTAAATATGGGAGGTTTTGTTTCCATGGAAACCTCACAAGACACAGACGCACTAGCCATTCTGCTAAAACCATATGTAGTGTTTTGAACCTTGTTTTCCCCCAGAGGTTGAAAAGTGGTAACCCCCAGGGGTGGAAACCCCTGGAAGTTTTGAAGTTCTGCCCAATGAGCGCTCCTGCAGAAATGTAAACATATCACAAGCACTGGAAGAGAAGGGTTGTAGTTTGAGTTGGTAGAAGAGTAGCCATTGTTGTAGGAGCCACGAGGAAAGGGGTCTGGAGCCCCTCGGGGCCTCCGGGGCCCTCCAGCCCCAGTTGGGGGCTACAGGGACCTGGAACAGCATAAAGCTGGGCTAGGTACCTGTAGTTGTGAGTTGGGAGATGTTTTCTCCAAACTGGGCAGCGGCTGGAGAAAAAAGCAGCCGAGCTGGCACTGACCGGAGAAGCGGTGGCAGAGAGCCAGAAGAGATAAGACGGAGCAACAGAGACATGCAGCACCGCAGAGAAGACTCCTGGAAGGAGAGCTGAGGAGAGGAGAGCCCGCAGCAGAACTTCGGAGTTCTGGGGGTAGGAACTGTACCAAACCCCTAAAACTCCTTTGAGACCTCCTGGAAAGGAGGAAGATGATGGACTCTTGCTTGAAAGAGCCTTGGAGTGTTACAGCACTTGCAGAGAGGAGTTGAGAAGCTCAGAGCGTCCTGGGAAGCTGGACCGGGACAGAGAGGAATGTGGAGGAGGGCTTCGCCCCCCCCCCCCCGCTGCCTTGAGGCAGAGCACAGAGCTCTGCAAAGGGGAATTTGAATCCCCTGAGGAAAGGGACTGCCACGAAGACCCCTGAGCTTCGTGGTATGACGTAGTGACGCGAGTTTGTCCCTGCTATGCAGTCCACGGAAGAGAAAGACCCTCGTTTTGGAGACGACGGGCCGAGGGGCCTGGAGACCCTCTTGTGTGTATTGAACAGAGATCCAGCTACAACAATCCAGTTACTGCTGCATGCATGAGATGAGGAGAACCTGCTGCCTTAGAAGAAGCTGCTGCCCTGAGAGACTGGAAGGGATCTGTCCTTCTTTCTCTCCTGGACTTTTATTTGGAGGGGAGAAGAGATCTGATCCATTGTAAATACTATATGTCATGGTAGAGATAGTTGTGATTGTGTGTATAATGTGTTATAGTATTTATTTGTACAGTCATTGTAATATATTCCCTTTCCCCCATTCTGAGTCTGGTGTGTTTTGTCTGGAAAAACCCATCTCACATTAGGTTGAGATGTGGGAGGGGAGATGGAGTTAGGGAATTGGATTTTGGGGCTATCTCAAACCATGACACCATACCACATACAGGCCACAAGGGTTGAACTAACAGAGCTTGTACGTGTCATTAAAGTAGCAGTACCTGAGTTGCCCTTAGTGGAAACTCTTCACATAGAGATTTGGCATAAAGTAGGAAACCTCATAAAACTAAAAGCCCAAGAGGGGGACCCCCAGGTTAACAATGCCTTTTCATCCTGGCAAATCATAATGTCTGCACTACACAGAGCCCACGAACGAACAATACAAGCATCCAACAGCAACACGCACCCCCCTGCCCACACTGCTAGCAGCAGCCCGACCCCTAGGCGTAGGACAAACACACGAGGTCCACCGGGGGGAGGGGGAGGAACCGTTCAAGAGTTAAGTTACGGATCGCGAGCCGGGGGCCATGGGAACATAGGTCACCGGGAGGGAACAGAGTCTGAAATGCGAGATCCCAAGCCGTGGGATCAGCGCACAGGGCTCTGTTAAAGTGATGAGGGGGATAACCCAAACCTATATGCCACCCCACGCTGCAAATGACCAGCGACCGCATGTTTCGGGGTGGGCGCCGCCATCTTGCCCGCCAAAAGGACCAGAAACTGATCTGTCTCTTCCGGCCTCAACGCTGCCCCACCCCAGTCGCCGGCACTAGAGAGGGGATGGTCCCTCCCTCTCGCCACCTCCACCACCCAGCACCACCCCCCCACAGGGAACCGGGTTCACTGGAACCACAGAGGGGGAGGCATGGGGAGATGAGGAGGAGGGACCAGAGATGGTTCCATCGGGAGGGAACGAAGAGGAAAATGGGGAAAGGTCTGTTAACAAGTGGGAGCAATGTCGGGATGAGGCATTTCAAGTGGGAGGTTTGAAGGATATTCAGGCATGCTCAATCGATTTTAGCCAATGTCAGCCCCCTCAATTCCAGCCTCTGCCATATGAGGCTGCAAAGAAACTGAGGCAGTTGGTAAGAGATGCTGGCATGTCCTTAACCAATAATTTCAAGTATTTGGAGACATTGAGTTCCATCTATCCTTTCACCCCACATGACTGGAAGAATCTAATGAAGTTAGTTCTTAATAACACCCAATATACAGTCTGGTTAGCTGGCTATTGGGAGAATTGTGCTAAGTATGCAACTATCACCCAAACAGGCATAGCAACAAACCAATTAACTGGAGAGGGAAATTACAGCACAGTAGATGACCAATCAACCTATCCCCGGGAAATGTACAGAGTAATAGCCAAACAGGCGCTGAAAGCCATGAAAAACCTTCTCACTACAGACCAAGATAGCAACCTGTCCTCCACAAAAGTGTTACAAGGTTGTACTGAACTGAATTCAAGGTGCTTAGATTGGTTGCAATCTGCTTTAAACAAGTAAGTTGAGTACAATAAAGCCAGAGAGATACTGTATAAACAATTGGTTTTTGAAAAGGCAAACACAGGCTGTAAAAGAGCTTTGCAAGCCCTTCCTGAAAGGGAGAACAACAGCATTTCTGAGCTGGTTTGACCCTACCAAAGAGTTGGTTCTGTGGAGCACCAGTCTGCCCCTTTGACTACAACCCTAAGCACCCGGTTAGGAGTGCAAGAAGAGGTCAGACATAGAGTGAGTTGTGTTAGATGTGGTGACCCTGACCACTTTCAAAGGGATTGCCTTTGGAGACCCTTAGCAGCAACATCCCACAAGTACCTAAACAGCAGGGAATGGGCTGAGTTGTACCAAGGGTACCGTGGACAAGGCAAGGGCTGTGCCATGAGCATCGCACTGCTTGCTGCTGTGCTGTTTGCCATCCTCCTCCTCTTTGCCACCCGCTTTCACGAGCAAGAGAGGAAGCAGCTTGAGACAAGCCACAATGTGCCAACAACCAGCCCCAAAAATACCCCTGTATTCTGCACCCCCAAGAAAGGTGAGAGGTGGAGAATGCTGCAAATTTTAAGAACAGTAAATGCAGTCAGAGTTTATGGAACCACTGCAGCCTGGACTTGCCTCACCTGCTATGCTTCCAGCAAAGTGGTCACCACTAATCATTGAATTAAAAAGCTGCCTTTTTACCATCTCCCTACACCCTGAGGATGCACCAAGGTTTGCCTTTACCATCATGGCCTTAAACAATGCACAGCCCATGCAAAGCTATTGCTGGGTTGTCCTTCCTCAGGGAATGTAAAACAGCCCAATGAGAAATCAAACAGCCATCGTACACCATTATGTAGACGACATACTAATAACCACGACCACAAGAAATGTACTGCCATTTGTTATTACTGCTCTAATCAAAGCTGTCCAAGATGCAGGGTTACAGGTTGCTCCAGAGAAGATCCAGCCATCGCAACCCTGGACTTACCTTGGATGGAAAATAATACAGCAGGAAATTTCTCCACAGCCACTGCAGTTCGAGGTAAAAAACACTTTAACTTTACACTAGTTGCAAAAACTTCTGGGAGCCATCAACTGGTTAAGGCCTATTTTAGGCATAACCACAGAGGAGTTACACCCTCTATTTGAGCTGCTAAAGGGGGACTCCAACCTAACGTCTAACAGGTCTCTGACAGCAGAGGCAAAGCAGGTGTTAGACATTTGTGCCAAGCCAATAGAGGGCAGACAAGGCAGAAGAGGAAATCCTGAACTGCAAATCTGCCTAGCCCTTGTTCCCAGCAAGTACCAGCCATTTGCAGTTTTGTTTCAGTGGGATCAAACTGAGAAAGACCCACTACAAATTCTAGAATGGCTGTTTCTGCCCCACACACCACCTAAAACTGTGTGGACTATTAATGAAATGTTTACCAAGCTTGTCATTAAAGGCAGAGGACGACTACAAGAACTAGATGGAAGAGACCCTGCTGTCATCTACATCCCAGCTACAAAGGACAACTTTGATTGGATGCTAGTTGAGGACGTAGAATTCCAGGTTGCCCTGGCAGGCTTTGATGGTGACATTTCAATCCATCTCCCTAAACACAGATTGTGGGCAAAAATTGGCAGTTTACCTTTAAAAGCCACAACCAGATGCAAACATGAACCAGTGAAAGGCCTCACAGTTTTCACAGATGCATCTGGAAAAACACAAAAAGCTGCAATGACTTAGGTAAATATTGACACAGAACAATGGGAACGAGAGGTACAGACCATGAACCAAGGTTCTATACAGGTTCTGGAACTGGTTGCCATTCGTATTGCCTTGGGGAAGTTTTCAGATCAACCTATTAATATTGCAACTGACTCCTGTTATGCTGCAAGGCTGGCGTCTCGTCTCGAGAGCTCGTTTCTTCGAGATGTCTCCAACCCCCACCTGTTGTTTGAAATGCGTTCTGTTTGGTTTCTTGTCAATTATAGAAGGTTTGATTTCTATATAATGCACACAAGGTCACACACTGACATGCCAGGGCCAATAGCTGACGGAAACCGAGAGGCTGACAAAGCAGCAATGTTTAACACCATACCCAGAGTCTTAGAGCAAGTGAAATTGTCTCACTCATTTTTCCATCAGAACGCACGTTCTCTCAAGAGACAATTTCAGATAACACTCAATCAAGCTTGAGACATCACCATGCCATGCCCAGACTGTCAGAAAATCACACCCATGCCATCTCAGCAAGGCGTTAACCCCAGAGGGTTAATGGCAAATGCGATTTGGCGAACAGATATCACACACATCTCCGAATTTGGCACATTAAAATATGTACATGTAAATACACATTCCCAATACATAACCGCCACAGCACACACAGGGGAAAAGGCCAAGGATGTGATAAGGCACTGACTTAGTTGCGTGTCAACCCTGAGTACCCCAAATCAAATAAAAACTGACAATAAACCAGCCTTACTTCCTATCAAATAGGGAAATTTCACACATCACAGGTATTCCACACTCATCCATCGGACAGGCAGTTGTTGAAAGGGCACATCACACACTGAAACACATTAGATAAACAAAAAAAAGGGGGAATCTGTGTAGCCCGCAAGAGCATCTGTGGAAAGCCACATATGTTATCAATTTTTTACATTGTGACAGTGCTGAAAGAAGCAAGTATGAAAGGCGGCACAAGCCTCAGGTTCTCACCTCTCCCAAACCACCAGTCATGGTAAGAGATTTGATTTCAGGGCAATGGATGGGACCGTTAGATCTCGTCACTTGGGGATGAGGCTACGCCTGTCTGGTTGCAGGAAAAGAGCTTAAATGGATTCCTTCCAGGTGTGTTAGACCCTAATTAGGTACACAACCACAGCAGCAAGAACCAAAGTAACGCAGAATGAGAGAGTGAATGAATAAGAGAGTTGTTTGACTGGACAAATGTATGAAACACAAAACACCTCACAAAAATAACACTACCTCCGCCACATGGTCACTTTAAGAGAATTTAGTTTTGCTAAGTTTAGCCTGTTTCTTAAATAAAGTTGAACTCCCCAGTTATTTAGACCCTCAGATTAACAAAGATTATAAGTATGCACGGTTGGACTAGGGTCCCTAAGTTAATAAAGTTATTTCTCCAAGTTGCACTACCCTTTAGGAATATAAGAAAGTTTTAAAAAGGTTTACCATAGATGTATAAGAGGTCAAAGCAAGGGATGTGTTGGGTCATTGCAAGCTTTGGTAGTTTACAATGTACTGTTCTGATTGTTTGCATTGTTGTTATTACACTGTTTTCGTGACCTTCTTAAATAATTGAGAAGGGGTGATGTAGGAGGCGTGTCCCAGGGGCAGGGGAACCAAGGGACAGACAACCCCATCGGTTAAAAGGTCACATGGTTTTAGGGGATAAAAGGGGGTATGAAATTCAAATAAATCCTCTTTGATTTCCACCTCACGAAGAGCATACAGCATTCTTTATCATACAAAGACCGCGACCCCACATTGGGGATCTTTTCTAATTGAGTTAGGGGTGGAGCCTTCCTCCCCTCCTCATCACTTTCTCCTTCAAGCAACCTTGGAGGACAATTAGCCAATCACAGAACACCAATTAAAACAGTTTATACAGAAGTTCTCCCTCCAAGGACGAATTCACTGTTTTATCAGTGAACTTGGCAGGAAGAATATAAACTACTGCAGGTGGTTGGGGTCAAACACAGACCAAAAGTATCAGCATAAATTCACCCTGGTACATTCCACCACGTGGTCTGTGGTTGGACCATGGCACAGGTGAGTGACTCGAACAGCGTATTGCTGAAGTGTCATCTCCAAAAATGTGTAACTGCGAAAGTACAGACAATACTATCTTGGTAATCATGTCCATTCCCAGGAGGGAGATCCGAGTGGGTTCCAGAGATCAGCTACTGGCAGTCAACAGTTCTTAGGATAATCGTTCCCCGGTTGGTAGACCTAGTTTCTCAAGTTGGGACAGACGAACAGGTGTGTCCACTCGTATGGGCCCAGACAATGCGATGAAACTCAGGGTTTCCTGCAAAATGTAGCTTTAGACTATTAGACAATTTTATACTTCAGATTCATCTTTTGTAGTATGAAGTGGTTGACTGCCAGTCATAATTTCTTATGGGCCCATTAGGAGCCATCACAGGCAATGTATGTCTGGAGTTTGATTCAACACCAGACAACACCCTGGTCTAACCAATTGCTCCCACAGAAAGTTTACACTCTCTGTAAAGATTCCAGGCCTCATCGGGGCAAACCATCCTGCAACAGTTTGCCCCTGACTGCAGTCAATCCCCTCCACCTCATGGAGTGATAGTGCAGGTATCTCTTGCCTCCATGCTATAAAAGAAACCATTTCTGCACTTAACTAGAATGTTACCAGTTCATCACAAGAAAATTGCAGGCATGATGCAAGCCAGAGCCCATAGGGAGGTCCACAAACATCAGTCCTTCATTTGCAGTCTTGCCAACCAGCTTTTCGACATAAGACTTTTCTTCTGGGAGGTCCAACACCTCACACATGGTTATTTCACGATCACATATATTCTTGTGTAGGCTCGTAAGCCAAAAGGTTTCTGTCATTTGTTGATTCCAAATAATTCTTTCCACCTGTTGCAACACTACTGGGACAAAACACATACAAATATGAGCACAGCAAAACAATCAATGTCTGATTTAGAATTCCTGAACCACACTGTTCTGCCTGATCTTCACAAACATCACTGGTGTGACATGAACAGCACAGAAACGGATTGCTCTACACAGCAATGACCATTAGGTCTCAGGATGTTACAAGTTCTATAGTTTTCCATTGTCTTCTTTCCCCTCTTAGTGACACGTCTTCCCCACCCCAGGAAGCAAAACCAAGCACAATTGCAGACACTGCACACAGCAGTACGGAACCTTGGTAAACTCAGAAAGAACATAGCCCGATGGGGGGGGGGGGGGGGGGGATACTCTCCTCAAACCTGGGTCCCGGTTTTAAACACAGACCGGCGCATCCCCAGGGAACTTCCACTTCCCTGGGTCCCGGTTTTAAACCCAGACCGGGGCGGCCCCAGGGAACTTCCACTTCCCTGGGTCCGGTTTTAAATACAGCCCGGCACGTCCCCGGGGAAATGCTCCTTTCCCAGGTCCCGGTTTTGAATAAAGCCTGGCGTGGTCCCAGAGGTGGGAAATAATGCCCTTCCCCCCCGGGTCCCAGATTTCTCGGCAAGCCAACATTCAGCGCAGCCCTGCAGGAAATCACTTCCTTACAGGTCCTGGATTTCTTGATAAATATCTCAGAGCCCAGTGCAGCTCTACAGGGAAAAACCCCTTCCCCCGGCGGCCCCAGGGATGGCAACCGGGCACCAAACTTGACTCCTAAACGATCCCTGACTGACTATCAAAACTCTTTTATCTGCCTGGGACACTTCAACAACAGGGGTAACACCATGACCCCCATCCCAGAGTTTAAACATCATGTCCAAACAACATCATAGACAGAAGATGAAGATCAACAGAAGCACAGGGAGTCAACTATATTCTGTAGCCTGCCACCCTAGCCCAATTTCCTACAAAAAACAACAGTTCACTCCACAGGCTATGCATCCCACCTGCAAAGTCTACTTTGTCCTTGGCAACAGTGTGTTTCATGTTCAATATCCCATCCTCGTCGCCGAAAATGTATTAAGGAAGGGTTCAAGACATACTGAAACTTGAAACCATGACACCGGTAAAAGTTTAACAAAACCCAATATTTATTACCAAGACGTGGCCAACAAAATGAACAAACCCAAAAGGGAGGAAGGAGGAGAGAAATAAGCCCCCAGCACGACCTCCCCAGTTACCCAGCTGTTGCCCATAAAGTTATCTTACCAACCTAGCATGCCTATAATTACCCATAGCAGAAGCTGCATCCTTGGAGAGTCAGTGAGTTCACCAACTGACAAGCGTCCCTGCCAAAAGGCAACATTGTCCTTGGTGTGAAGTTCGCTCCCTTCCAAGAAAACACTATCTACTTTTATACAATTAACTCAGTGACCACAACCTCCCAGGTGTGGCCAGCACCACCCAGCCAGAGGCCCTCAGTCCCACCTCCTGGTTATGTAAGTGCATCTCTTCTGCGCATGCATGAGAACTTTGGAAATCCCCTAACGCACGCAGTATGCTTTGGCGGTCTTTTCTAATTGAGTCGGGGGTCGAGCCTTCCTCCCCTCCTCATCACTTTCTCCTTCAAGTGACCTTGGAGGACAATTAGCCAATCACAGAACACCAATTAAAACAGTTTATACAGAAGTTCTCCCTCCAAGGACGAATTCACTGTTTTATCAGTGAACTTGGCAGGGAGAATATAAACTACTGCAGGTGGCTGGGGCCAAATACAGACCAAGAGTATCAGCATAAATTCACCCTGGTACAGGGGGTGAGAAAAAGGGGTAACTTGAAACTCCAAGGTCTGTGTGTGCATATGGGTGATAGGCCGACCTGAGAGAGTGATGGATGTGTGACTTGCAACGGTGTTCTGCCTTGATTTGCTTAACCACTCCCAGCTGAAAGTGAATGAGATAAAACCCCTGGATCATGAGCAATAAAGTGATTTCTGTCCATCAAGCCAGGAGTCCATAAACCATTCTGTCATACTTAAGTGTTATATTTATGTTTTAATATTGCTACGCTTTAATATTGCTATATTGCTAGAGATGATAACACCCAAAATGGCACCATACCTGTTTACCTTTGAAACAAAATTTTTCTAAAATTTTGTCTAATCCACCCCAAGGGATTTATTAACAAGAACCTGGGTTACCCCCTCCTCCTGGAGGGAGTCGTAACACCAAGGATGTTCAAAATACTGAAAAGTTCATAGACATAGAATCACAGAATCTGCTGAGTTGGAAGGGACCCACAAGGATCATCAAGTCCAACTTCTGGTCTGGCACAGGACCATCCCCAAGAGTCACACCATGTGCCTGAGAGTATCATCCAAATGCTTCTTGAACTCTGGCAGGATTGGTTCTATGACCACTTCTTTGAGGAGCCTGTTCCAGTGCCCAACCATCCTTTGAGTGAAGAACCTTTTTCTAATATTTAACTTAAACCTCCCCGACACAACTTCAGGCCATTCCCTTGGGTCCTGTCACTGGTCACCACAGAATAGAGATTAGTGTCTGCCCCTCCTCTTCCCCTCACGAGGAAGTTGTAACTTCATTGAGGTCTCCCCTCAGTCTCCTCCAGGCTGAACATACCAAGTGACCTCAGCCGCTCCCATTATGGTTTCCCCTCAAGGCCCTTCACCATCTTCATTGTCCTCCTTTGGATGCTCTCTAATAGCTTAATATCTTTCTTATATTGAGGTGACCAAAACTGCACCCAGTATTCAAGGTGAGGCTGCACCAATGCAGAGTAGAGCAGAACAATCCCCTTCCTCAACTGGCTGGCGATGCTTTGCCTGATGCACCCCAGGCTGCCAGGGCACACTGCTGATGCACCTTCCTGGCTGCCAGGGCACACTTCTGACTCATATTCAACTTTCTGTTGAACAGGACCCCCAGGTCCCTTTCTGAGGCACTGCTTTCCAGTATTTCATTCCCTAGTCAGTATGAACATCTGGGATTGCCCCATCCCAGGTGCAGAATCCAGAACTTTCTGTTGTTGAACTTCATAGGGTTGGTGATTGCCCAGTCTTCTAATTTGTCCAGGTCTCTCTGTGGGGCCTCCCTGCCTTCGAGGGAGTCAACAACTCCTCCCAGTTTTGTATCATCTGTGAAATTGCTCAGTATCCCTTCCAGTCCTGCGTCCAAGTCATTTATGAAGATGTTGAAGAGCACTGGGTCTAAGATGGAGCCCTGCAGAACCCCAGTAGTGACAGGTTGACAGTTCGATGTTACCCCATTCACTATTACCCTTTGTGCCTGACCTGTGAACCAGTTGCTCACCCACCATGTGATGTGTTTATCCAGCTGTGTGCTGGACATTTTGTCCAGAAGGATCCTGTGAGAGTCAGTATCAAAAGCTTTACTGACATCCAGAAAGATTACATCAACTGGCTTCATTTGATCAACTAGGTGGGTTACCTTGTCATAGAAGGAAATCAGGTTTGATAAGCAGGACTTTCCTTCCATGAAGCCATGCTGACTGTGACCAATGACTGAGTTGTCTTTCAGCTGTTTTTCGGTACTTCCCAGAATAATCTTTTCCATGACTTTACCAGGCACTGGAGCAAGACAGGCCTGTAGTTTCTGGGGTCCTCTTTTGTGCCCTTCTTGAAAATTGGGACAACGTTCTCCAGCTTCCAGTCAACTGGGACCTCTCTGTATTCCCAAGACCGCTCAAAAATCATCGAGAGAGGTTTTGCGATGACAGAGAGGTTCTGCAGTGACGTTATTTTACTGGGGGAGAAAACATAGAGAAAGGTGGTGAAGGTGCCTTTCTGTATTTCCTCCACAAAAAAAGTATAATTGTTTATTGTCTCCATGAGATGGTACCCAAATTAATGTCTTTTGTACAGAGCCCAAATACCAGATTAAGCTCAAGGTCAGTGTTTTAATAATAAATCTCCCAAGCAAAACATCACTAATCACTATACAGCACAGCAAATTGCAAAAGTCGACACAATATTTAACATGTACAGCAAAAAAAAGAGCATGGCACATATCAGATAAACTAATATTGAGAACAGGTAAATCAATATTGTGATGTGCAACTGTTAACAGATATAAATCCTTTCTAGCATGCTCTGGTCAATCTATTATTATCTCAAACCATTCAAACCCCGCATTGGGTGCCAAAAAGGACTGTTGTGGTTTAACCACAGCTGGAAACTAAGTACCACACAGTTGCTTGCTGAAACACCCCTCCCCCCTCCCCCAGTGGGACTGGGGAGAGAATCAAAAGTTAGAAAACTTGTGGGTTGAGACAAAGACAGTTTAACAGGTTGTATTGGGTCTGGCGGGGATGGTGTTCATTTCCCCATAGTAGCCCTCACAGTGCTGTGCTTTGCATTGGTAGCTAGAAGGGTGTTGATAACACACCTGTGTTTTGGTTACTGCTGAGCACAGCATCAGCACTGTAACATTCCTTCCTCAATCGAGGGCAAGATCCTGGGAGAGGACACAAGTAGGCTAGCTGACCCAATCTGACCAAAGGGATCATAGAATCATAGAATCAGCTGGGTTGGAAGGGACCTCTGAGATCATCAAGTCCAACCCTTGATCCACTACCGCTGCGGTTACTAGACCATGGCACTAAGTACCACATTCAGTCTCTTTTTAAAAACCTCCAGGGACAGAGAATCCACTACTTCCCTGGGCAGCCCATTCCAATGTCTGATCACCTCTCTGTAAAGAAATTCTTTCTAATATCTAACCTAAACCTCCCCTGGCACAACTTGAGACCATGCCCTCTTGTCTTACTGATAGCTGTCTGGGAAAAGAGACCAACCCCCACCTGGCTACAACCTCCTTTCAGGTAGTTGTAGAGAGTGATAAGGTCTCCCCTGAGCCTCCTCTTCTCCAGGCTGAACAACCCCAGCTCCCTCAGCCTCTCCTCATAGGACTTGTGCTTGAGTCCCTTCACCAGCCTAGTTGACCTCCTCTGGACCTGCTCCAGGACCTCAATATCCTTCCTGAACTGAGGGGCCCAGAACTGGACACAGTACTCCAGTTGTGGCCTCACCAACGCTGAGTACAGGGGGAGAATCACTTCCTTGGACCTGTTGGCCACACTGTTCCTGATACAGGCCAGGATGCCATTGGCCTTCTTGGCCACCTGGGCACACTGCTGGCTCATGTTCAGCTTCCTATCAATCCTATCAATTGTGTGTGCAGCTTTTGCTTTCCCTATTAGAATCATAGAATATCTCAAGTTGGAAGGGACCTATAAGGATCATCGAGTCTTTATCTCAACCCACGAGTTTTCTCACTTTTGTCCTTCCAGTTCTCCTCCCCATCCCACTGTGAGGAAGTGAGCAATTGGTTGCACGGTTCTTATCTGCCTACTAGGGTTATCCCACAACAACATGCACTCCCTACATTCAGAGTTTTAGAAATGAGGTCAAGACCTATGTCCATCCTCAACAATTTCAGCCTAGCATCAGCTGCCATGCAACATTTACACACTTCTCCCTCAAATCAACTCTACCCCTAGAACCAAGCTATTTATTGTGCCATCAGACAGACCCTCTCATGTAAAAATGGATCTTGTACTTGCTTCGTCTCCTACATTGTGTCCCACCTAGCACTTGCTACACAGTGACAGAACAAGATCCTGTTTGTCATTAAGTAATGCAGATTAAGAAGTTATTACTGCCTGCTAAGAACACCATTATTTTCTTAGAAGGAGAAAAAACCCTTTCAAATCAATTAAGAGCAACAGCTCTTGGGTTAGTCACTTTGCCATAAAGTGATTAAACAATTAACAGGTTATTTGGTAAATGCATCTGAATTCTTAAAGAGAGTCAAAGCATTTCATTCAGTAGGAAGTGACCTTTCTTGGACTCTCCCTCATGGTGCCACCTGCTCCCTGTGGCCTACCCAACACAGAATGTATAAAGTGCAGTGCTCCATATGCAGTTCATCAGTTCTGACATGCTCAAGTGCAAAGAACCAGAAAAAAGTCGTCATCCTACTTTTAAGACCCTATACAATCTGAGCATAATGCAAACTATAAAGCTGGCACCAACAAAAAGTCAAGTAAAACTAAGCTCTTGAACCTTTTCTCATTTTGAAACATTCAGATCAAACTTATTTTGACATCTGACAGCTACAGGAGTTCAAATATGCAGAACTGGGCACCTATTACTACCTTTGTTAGATACCCAAGAACTTTAGACTCCCTTTATAGTGCTCATTGTCCACCCCTACTCCAAGTTTCACTAAGGTCAGTTTTTCAGAATATAGGCTGATGAAGGACAAATCAAATTTGAATATGCATATTTTGATACAGCAATGGATATGCTTGATTTTGCTTAAATTAGCTAGTTCATATTTCCACAGCAGGTGCATTTTAGACTGCATCAGCACTTGAAAGATTATTTTTTAGAGGACATGTGCTAGAATCCCAGTTCTTAAAAATCTAAAAATTTGCCTCACTTAAAGGCAATACAACTACTGTCTGAAGATTCTTCCAGGTTCTTCAATCCTGAAACCAGATCTAGACCTGTTTAACTTCAGAAAACCCAAATAGTTGCATCAAATGCAAAGCACCAACAGAGATGCTTTCCCCTCAAGCATTATTAAATTACCAACTCTTGCTAGACATGGAGACTGTCCCCCTTGGGCTCCTGCTCCAAAGATCAATAGCTTCATGGTCTGATATGTATACACTGCTACTGATTTGGGTTTGTCTGCTTCAGTTTTAAGTTGTGTTCTTCAATCTCACATCAAAGCCTCCCAAATCTCAGGTATGTTGCATCTGTGCAGTTACTTTTATAAACTATACCTGAAGTCTCACAGAAGGAAGGGACAAGCTATTTTCCATAAGGTCAGGTTGGTTGCTGTTATTTTATTCCTGTTTCTCCTTTACTGTCCCAAATCTGCTATTTATCACTTCTTTATACTAACTGGTGTACAGTTATTAATACTTCCTCATTTGCCTTCATATATATGATCATAAAACATGAGTAGCCTCCCCAGATCTCCTTTCCATTCTAATATCTGTTGAAAGGCAATTGAACTCCTTATCCAGGTCTTTACCGACTGTCAGGGACAAAGTCTCCAAAATTGTCTATTTAAATGGAGGGACAAGAGGATGATGGGGATGGGGGAACAACATGGAACACAGAGAGACACAGACAAAACCAACTGTGCTTCATCCTCTCATGTTTTCAAGAAAGAAATGATCAGAGATTTCAGAGCAGTATAGAAGCATTTATTGAACACATTTGGATCATTAAACTTGTTAAACATTGCTGAGGTCAAGGCAGGACGTCAGTCTGCTGGTTAGGGTCTGGTTTAATGAGCTATGGTTGAGCTGGAGATGAGTACTGCAATATAGTCTACAGGACTGAGAGGTCATCCCCAAGCTTAGATGGAGCTCCTGGGCCCATAGGAAGAGAGTGTGGGCATAGAATCCAGGTGAGGCTGGTCAGAGCCTTTAAGGCCTATTACTGCACTTAAGGTCCTGACAGAAAATAAACCTCTTTCAAACCAAATTCATGTGGTGGGTTAACCCTGGCCAGCAACTTAGCACGCACACAGTAGCTCGTTCACTCCCCTGTACAGCAGGATGGGGGAAAGAACTGGAAGAGAAAAAGTGATAAAAACTTGTTGGTTGAGATAAAGACAGTTTAATAAGTGAAGAGATAAAAAAAACAAGTGATGCAAAGGCTGTCACTCACCATCTCCCATCAGCAGACTGATGCCCAGTCTTTCTTCCCAACAATAGTCACCTTGGAAAGGTTGCCCACTAACTTTCATTGCTGAGCATGATTTTACATGGCATAGAATATCTCTTTGATCAGTTGGGGTCAGCCGTCTCAGCTGTGTCCCCTCCAGCCTCTTGCCCACCCCCAGTGTACTTACTGGCAGGATGGTGTGAGAAACAGAGAAGACTTTGATGCTGTGTAATTGGTGTGTGATCAACACCGTTTTGGTCACATATCTAAACCACAGCATCATATGGGCAGCTATGAAGAAAATTAACTCCATCCAAACCAAACCTAGTACACACATCTAGAATACTCTTTCCAGTTTTGGACCCTCAATACAAGAAAAATATTAATAATGATGCCTCAGAGCTTTTTTTTTTGGATTTTTTAACTTTTATAGATTTTAGAAGTAGATGTGTGCGGAGGTCAATAAAGCTAAGATGATCCCAGGGAGGCAAGAAACTGGAATGCTTTATTGGACTTACAAGTTCATATTTAAAGGGTTTAGGGTCTACATATTCAACAGGGGGTTGCAACTATTACAATTATTACAATTAGGGGGTTTCAGGGGATGACATAAGGGGAAAACCCAGGTTAACAAATTTGGGGTCTTACTCATACATCATAGGGGAAAACCCATTTTATCTTGGGGAATTTTACAGGGAAAAAAGGTATTTGGGTTTACAGAATGCAAGGATTCAGGGAACACAAAGGGAGAGACAAAACACAAAAGGTCTTCTGCACAGGTTTGATGAGATCAGGGTGCGGACTCTGGATTGGGCAGGGCATGTGATAACATCATGCAAAGAGTCTCTTCACATCCTGCTGGAGAAGGCAGGAAAAATCCACAGGGATGAGGTCAATGAAGAGGGTTTTTCCCAGCTTCTGTAGCCCACGACTTTTTTCAAAGACCACTCAAATCTCTCTCTGCAGATATTATATTTTGGGATCCAACAGATGTGTAGTGGACGTAGATTTTAATGTAGCTGTATTATATCCCTTACCCTGTAGCATAATGTTTACACATACCCAACCCTATTATCCCATTTCATATCAATCCCTCTAAATTCCGTTAGCGAGTTTAGTCTTCTTTTCAAGGCAGAACTGTAGAAAAACACCCAAAGGCCTGGACCAGAAGATATCACACAGACACAGTGACCCTCAAGCCCAAAATTTTGGAGGAACTCCAAGGACTGTACTGTACAAGGAGAGGGAGATGCTGATCTCCTCACTCTAGGGACCATCGATAGGACAAGAGGAAATCAAATGAAACTGTGTCAGGGGAAGTTTAGACTGGACATTAGGAAAAGGTTCTTCACTGAGAAGGATGGTCAATCACTGGAACAGGCTCTCCAGGGAAGTGGTCATGGCACCAAACCTGTCAGTTCAAGGAGTGTCTGAACGATGCTCTTAGTCATGTGGTTTAGTGTTAGGTAGTAGTGCAAGGAGCAGGGAGTTGGAAGTTGGACTTGATCCTTATGCATTCTTCCAACTCAGGACATTCTATGATTTTAGCCTTCAGTGAAGCTGCTGTAGACTGTATTTAGCCTGTAAATAAAGCTCTTCTGTTTCCACTATTGTTACTCCCTGTATCTTTATAAGTAATTTCTTCCCTCCACCAACATGTATAAATGTGGCAGCCAAATATTTACTTTAAAATATCTGATTTCAGAGATAAAACAAATAGTCATGATACAAGTTTAATATGCTGAATCTCTTTGGAAAAATTTATGAAGGCACACTTGTTCTTACAGTGGCAAAAACATTTTCAGTGGCATAAAACAGCGACTTCTATCATGTAGTGTGATGTTGTTAAATTCTGCTATATAGAAAGAATCAACAGTAGATGAATTTCTGAAACTCTAAGGAAACAAGCATGATTTTATAAGGAAATTGGAGAGAAAAATAAATAACCTCTCCTCAGTGCTATACCCCACTCAAGCTCCACAGTAACCAACCAGAAACAAGATACTCATGAGCTTTTTTTATGATGAACAGCAGGATAAGGTTGGAAAAACCTACTTTCCAAATATGAATGTAGAGTACTGTATAGATTTAATCTACAAAACAGAACTATGGGGAAAAAAAATCTAGTTCCGTTATTCAGAGACCAATGAGTGTATCTTACTTTAGGGAAATGTACTTTTGCTTTTTTTCAGTAACTTTATAGTCCGTTTCAGTCTCTATGCTTAACAACATGTTAACAGGACTGTTGTCTGTACTTGTGGAACTGTCTGTTCAGAATTAGACCATTAAATATTGACGGAGATAATTGTTCTTGCACTTGAACAGCAGGATAGAACCGAAAGTAATTTAACTGGTATTTGTGCTTATGCTTAGTAAATAGAGCTAGGTTTGAAAGTACTGAACATCCAGTATTGCTTTTTACACAGCTCACATTTCAAAGCATCACTGGTCACAAAGTCAGTTTGATAAATATTCTAGCAAAGGTAAAATCAAACCATTTCAATAGTAGTGTATGCAATGACAACACATAATAAAATACATTTAATTGTCCTTTAATAAATAATTTTTCTTTATTGGAGACTCATGAGTCACAATTTATCATTATTCCAATTTTAAATGTCACATTTTGTCTGTGCCTACTTTTCAAATTGTGCTTAGTTTGAACAGTGAGATTCTCAAAGTCAGCTATGCACTAGAGGACAGATGGTTTTTCATTGTAAGTTTTCCATTAATTGTACTTTTTAACCTTTGTTCTTGAATCAGAAAATCTGCGGATTACACTATGTGATAAAAATTATCCAGGAGGAAACAGTTTACTCACAAACAAGACAATTTATGATGCAATTGGTTGATCAGATAAGGGGGACTTTGTCCTACAATCTAAGTTATATAGTCCCCAGAATTTTGCTTAGTTATTCTCTAAATAAGCCCAATATGAGCTCTTTGCCAATATGATGTGGGTAAGACATATCAAGGTGAAAAGACTGACAGTTCGATTCAAGAAGGTCATTTAAATGAAGTGGACAATACAGTCTTGAGGGAAGACTGTCTGTCGCTGTTAGAATGGACTGCGACACGAAATGTCCAGTAAGAAAGTTTATTCACAGGAAACAGCAGATGCGGAGCTGCTTTTGCAGCCCCTTAAGTACAGGGTTTTGGCACACGTATTCCACACGGATAGGTTAACTTAAACACACAAACTAGAATTCTTACAACTGATAGGTAGACTTTCTTAGCTCTACTTTCTCACAACAATCCTGCACATCTGTTCTTTATTTTTCTTCAATGTTTATATTTTTCTCAACCACTCTGTTCAAAACAGGTCCTTATTCTCATGAGACAGTGTTCGCTGTTCCCACGGGACAGCTCTCTCCCGCTGCTTCTCTCCTCTCTCAGGGTGCATCAACATGTTGTCAGAACCAAGGCCTCCATCTTCAGTCACCCTCTCATTCCATCTCAGGGGCTTGGTCCAGCCAAAATTCCCCACAACTGTCCTCATCAGATGTCACTCAAGGTGTATTAAAGAAATTAAACCAATGGATCTGTTTGCTGCAAGTGGTTGTATATATGACATTATGAGTGGCTTGTCCTTTTATATTGGTGAGTGATGTATAAAAGGCATTCCATTCATTATTATGAATGATTCCTGACTTGATAAGGGAGTTCTAAAAATTGTGTGCATGTCTTTGCAGGAATGACACTTCTCTGAATGTGAATAAAGTGACAGAAAATTACATAAAATTAACGCTGTGGTTGTTAATGAAGGGCCTCCTGCACTGACTCTGAATATCATGCCCATATATCAAAGACCTCTGACATTGTCTGTCACTTGGTCTGGGCACAGTAAATGCAGAATTCCAGACATCTGAAAATGAAGCTCCAAAAACCTTTTTTGCACAAATTATTAGGGGCAGTTGTTTTACATCACATTTTGGAGCACTTGAACTCTGCAATCTGCCATATTTTTACAGGTCTGCATGTGTAGAAGGTAAAAAAACAAGGCAATCTCTGTCTAGACAGCAGATGTGGGAATAAAGAAATGTCTCCATTAAGAGAAAAAAATTAAGAAAAAACCCATATTGGTAGGCAAGAGAAAGAAATGAAAGGGAGACTATCAGAACAAACAGAAGAAATCAGTTTGTTTTCCCCCCATAAAAAGGGGTTTATTCTTCAGGGATTTACCCCAAACATTACAACAACAACAAATTTACTCTTAAAAAACATATTTACTATTTTAAATCTGTCCTCTGCTTCAAAGTTTGCCTCAAGTCTAGAAGCTCAACTGCCACTTCCATGTTTCCCAGGTTCATTTAATAAAACAGCATGCTCAACTTTATTTCAGGATGAAAACTCCTTCAGTTTAGATCAACAATATATAAACCCTAGGTTACATAAGGGAAATGGTATGAAAAAGCTGAGCCTAACATTTCACAAAAATTCCTGGTGTTCTAAATTTTCCTAGCTCCAGGTCTATACTGTAATATGACCATATTATGGCAGAAAAGTGTTATCTATAAATTGATTAAAGCTTTTAATTCTACAGTTTTACTTAAATAACTATTTAAAGTCTGATACTATAGCATGAAAAAACCCTATAGAATATTTTCCCATTAATTTATTAAGACCATGATCAGTCCATTCAGTGCCAATTTCTTAATGAATCTAAAGGACAAGTGTTTTAAGGTCGCTTAAGGAATCACCAGCAAAGGTATCGGCAAAAGCAGGTTTAATATAAAAGCAAAAGCATGACTAAGTTTGTTGGCAAGGTTCACTCTACTACTTACTAGGTAGTTAAAACACAGAGAAACAGCAAACAAAAATCCAAAATCAATCAATCCAAACCAAAATAAACCCAAAACTATCTACGTGGAGGCTGGGGGGGGGGGGGGGGCATCAGGCAGAAGGAAAAGGATTGGAAAGGGTAAGGATAAAAAGGAATACAGAAGATTCTCCTATTTAGTCACAAGGTTCAGAGTAGACCTCTGTGCTAAACTGAGCTGGGACTTGACTAACAACTTATGCCTAAAGGCCCAACAGCACTTAATAGCATTTAAACTTAAACTTAACAACACTTGAATTTAACAGCACTTAATTGATAAGTTAAACAACTCAGCAAAGGATTCATACAGGATTTACTATATCAACACAGTAACTCACAGGCCTGACTTACTTACAAATCTAAAGTACTTAACAATCTAGGAGAACAACATTCCTAGTACATTTTCTACAGCATATTCACACTCACATGGCCACAGACCTAAAGGAGTCTGTACAAGGTATATACCTGTGAAAAATTCCCCTCAAATTCAGTGAAATACGTCAGATGCCTTTGCATCTTCTCAACGGGTGAAGGGTTGAGCCTTGAGGAGTTGGGGGTATCAGCCCAGGATCCATTGCTGTCATTTGGCACTCCTCCAAGTATAGCAAATGTGAGAGACTCACTAGCTCTGAGAAGCCTCACTGAGAGGAAGATTGCTGGTTGCAACCCCCTGCAGTCCAGGAGAGCTCAAAGGCTCTCACTTTGGACCACTGTTTATAGGGTCACAAGAGAGTTGGTTTTAGTCATAGTAATTTTCCATCCTGGTTGCAATTCAGGTCCGTAACTTTCTTTGAAAATTTGATTAAAGAAAAATTCAAGAAAAATAAGTTTCCAAGGTTGTTTGATAAAAATTAAGAGTTCATTAGACAGCACTAATTCCTAGGAACAGACAGTGTTTCTGATAAGCTCAAAAGACGCTTAGCCCAGGTGCTGTTTGTCAAGGCAAAGAGCCTAAGACAATTTCTCAGATCATAGTGTTAACTTAAACACACAAACTAGAATTCTTACAGCTGATAGGTAGACTTTCTTAGCTCTACTTTCTCACAACAATCCTGCACATCTGTTCTTTATTTTTCTTCAATGTTTATATTTTTCTCAACCACTCTGTTCAAAACAGGTCCTTATTCTCATGAGACAGTGTTCGCTGTTCCCACGGGACAACTCTCTCCCGCTGCTTCTCTCCTCTCTCAGGGTGCATCAACATGTTGTCAGAACCAAGGCCTCCATCTTCAGTCACCCTCTCATTCCATCTCAGGGGCTCGGTCCAGCCAAAATTCCCCACAATTCCCCCTTTCTGCGTCGTCTTCTGCAGGGCCCTTTGCACAAGTGACACAATACACGACAACATCAGAAGCACAACCACAACTATAACTATGACAGGGAGTCCTGTCTTAAGGCAAGAAAGAAGCCATATTGATAACCCCCATCCCTTAAACACATTATCTAAGCCAAAGAACCCTGTGTCCTGAGTAATCTTCTGAGTCTCTTCTTGTAGCTTCGTGATCTGTCTGTAAATTGATTCAGAGTGGTCAGACAAATTCATGCAACACATCCCTTCAAATTCCTGACAACCGTGTCCGTGAACTAAAAGCAGAAAATCAATAGCAACTCTATTTTGCAAAGTAGCATGACGAATACTGTCAACATCTGTGGTTAATTGATATAAAATCTGAGACATTTCTTTAGCTTGTTTTGTAATCCAGCAGGCTAATTTGTTTAAGGTTGCCAATGCTTTCCCAGCAGCTGCTCCCGACACAAAGAAGAGGTAGCTACTATTTCTCCACGATTCCACAAGTTGACAGAATTGTCACAGTTAGAATTAAGAGTTAAAGTACGCTTAACACGAGAGTGGTTAGATAAATGAGTGTGATTAAAAAGCACTTTGTAAGAAGGTGTTAACAGTCCTAGACGATCTATGGTACAAGGTCCCCCTGTTATCTTTTCGGGAATTCCGGACCAGGCTCTGTCTCCACATATGAGAAACAGACCAGAGGGCAATTTCCTTGCAACATTGACCCCTGGGGCGGGATTGATTTTATCGCTCCCTAGGTGTTGGCACCAATTAGAATGATTTTGATAGAAAGGTACGCCAGGGGATACGTCTTGTCGGACCACTGTACTATCGTTGCAGAGCTCATAATCAAACCTATGATTAAAGAAAACACAGTTCTCAACCATTAAACTCCCCAAGATGTCTAATTCTTGAAGTGGCAAAGCACGTGGGAGAGAATGATCCCACAAATCCCAATTGCCTGTACACTGCCGCATAACTTTACAAAATGACTTCATTAGAGGTCTAAGACTGGCTGCTATAAGGCTGGCCTCACTACCATTTAACAGAATCCCTACCAGACAGGTATGAAAAGGCTGTTCGGACCGTGCAAGCGAGGCACAAAAGGTGGTTTGGTTTAAGGTCTTCATCAAGGTGACCCAGACATTGCACTCCTTCCATGGACTAATTCGATTCAACTCCTCTTCGTAGGATGTATCAACAGCGATCATCCTGATGTAGAACAGGATGCATGCACCATGCAGGAACCTAACGTGGCCCTTCATCTGTGGAGACACAAGCATAGCCTCGTCCCCAAGTTAATAATTCCCCAGTAATGTCCCGTTGTCCCGTCTGCAAATTTTTTACCTGCACCTTGGCCCCAGGGGAAACAGTCGAAGATTTACAGGATTATTAAAATGTTGAAAGACTAACAAAACAGCACGCAATTCTACAACCTGTGGAGAGCCTTCTTGTTGCTCTAGAATGTGATGCCATTGTGAATCGGCATACCACACTATGGCAGTTGTTCCAGTTTTTCCTGACCCATCTGTAAAAATGGTGGAACCGGGCACGGGGTCTCGTGAACTGAGTTGTTTTTGGGCAAACGGTACCTGACTTGCTAATTTCAATAGTGGATGAGAAGGGAGATGATAAGTAATTTGCCCAGTAAAATTCATCAGCGCTGCTTGCAATGCTGAGCTATTGGCCAGACACCACTCAAAATACTCAGTTTGAACTGGCATGACAATGTGTGCTTGGTCTCTTGCTAACAATTCAGTGCAACACAGTCATACTTTAATAATTACCTGAACCAATAGTTCAAACAAACCTTGGGCAGTTTTCTTGCTGCGGAACAACAAAAAGACCCATTCCAGTACATGAAGAGGGTCATCCCACTTCTCACTCCATTGAGCAATCATGGCAGTAGGAATTAATTCTTCAATCACCACAAAAACTTGAACTTCTATAGAAAAATCAGTGCGTCATATGTGTTTATTCTGAATTGCTTGCTCCACCAACTCAATTACCTTTTTCACATTCTGCGTCAAATGACGAGACGCAGATGGATCAGTGTCACCTTTCAAGAGTTCAAATAGAGGCGCTAACTGAGAAGAGGAGAGGTCTAGGTAAGGTCTCACCCAATTGATCACACCAGCCAATTTCTGAACATCATTCAGATTTTTAATTTCAAAATTTTTAGCAATGGGTTGGGATTGCACTGTGCAATCAAAGACTTTCAGTCCTAGATACAGCCATGGAGATTGGGGTTGCACCTTTTCAGGGGCAAGGACAAGTGTGTTTGATCTTCCATTGAATTTAAGATCTGAGGTGATGGAGCAGCTAAAAGAATATCATCCATATAGTGATAGCACAAGCAGTTAGGAACATGTTCTCTGATGGGACTTAAGGCTTGGACCACAAACCATTGGCATATGGTGGGAGAATTTTTCATCCCTTGAGGAAGCACTTTCCAATGGTATCTTTGTGTAGGTTCTGCATGATTCACAGATGGAACAGTGAAGGCAAATTTTTCCATGTCATTTGGGTCTAAGGGGATGGTAAAAAAACAATCCTTAAGATCCATGACAATAATTTCTCAATGTATAGGAATCATGGCTGGGGAAGGCAAACCAGGTTGCGATGCACCCATGGTGGTCATAACAGCATTGATCCATCGCAAATCAGGCAGTAACCGTCACTTCCCTGATTTCTTTTTGATAACAAACACAGGAGTGTTCCAGGGACTGTGAGAAGGTTCAATGTGGCCTACTCTTAACTGTTCTGCTACCAGTAGATGCAGGGCTTCAAGTTTCTCTTGATTGAGGGACCACTGGTTTACCCATATTGGTGTGTCAGTCAACCATTTGAGGGCTAATGTGGGTCTCTTCACGCCCTGCAATACAGTGACCCCTAGTGAAAAATCCGTGGTGATGCGTACCCCCCATTGTGAGAGACAGTCCCGGCCCCATAGATTCAGGGGTGCTGTTGCTACCTACCCCTCAGGGTTAGTAACAGTCACTGGTTGAGCAGCCATTAAGCTCTGTGCCAAACCTCCTAGACCTATCGCACCTTGAGTGGAGGAAATTACAGACCAAGTGGGAGGCCAATCTTTCTGTGAAATTATAGTGACATCAGCACCTGTGTCCAAAAGGTCAGATACCTTACATTCTGCAGGCGTGCTGAGAAAGGACGCAAGTCATCAATGGGCGACTGTCCATCAGTTTCTGAGACCAACACACTTGCGGAGGTCCTGTAGATCCAAATCCACCGGTGCCACGAGTCACCTACTCAGTCCTAGGAACACAGCTTAGAACAGGTACAAGTTGAGCAACTCGAGTTCCTTTTTCTATTGTAACTGGAGGAGTAGGAGTAGATACCATAGCACAAATCTGTCCCTCATAGTCAACATCAATTACTCCTACATGAATGAGAATACCTTGGAGAGTAGCACTAGATCTACCTATTAGCAAAGCACTCAACCCTCTCCCAATAGGTCCCCATGCGTCCAAAGGGACTTTGTGCACCTGGTGTGTTGTTATAGTTACTGTGTCAGCAGTGGATACATCCATCCCTGCGAATCCACGAGTTTTTCCCGATAGCCGGTCGCAAAGGTCTGCATGGGTGGACGGTTGGCAAAAGGATTGTTGGGAGACATAGCAGGTACTTGTGTCCACGCACACCCGTTCGCGCTCTTCCTCCATTTTTGCTGGCCTGTAGAGAGAAGTTGACCATGAAGGTGATACCTGGATCGACATTGTTTGGCATAGTGGTCGTACTTTCCACAGCGACAACATACAAGTGCAGTCGTTCCCATTGAGACCCTCTGCTTGCCTTTATTTAGGCAGTCTGCCTTCAGATGCCCTCTCTGGTTACATGAGAAACATTTCTGCTCAGAGGTTCTCATTGTTGCCATAGCAGATGCAAATGCAGTCATTTGATGGTCTAGGGACCCCACCTTGGCACAAACTTGTATCATTGCATCAAGGGTAGGTTCCACTGGCAATGCCTCTATTATCTTCTGACAGTCTGTACTGGCATTATCTCTGGTTAGCTGTGTAACCAGCAGCTTTCATAACTGAATGTCAAAAACCTGTTTCTCTACAGCTTCTTGCAGCTTTTCCACAAATTGCAAGAATGGTTCCCGGGTACCTTGACGTATGGTTGTGTACCTCGCTCTGGGCTCTGTCAACTCTGCAACCCGCAATAATGCTTACTGGTCTATGGTTTTTACTTGCTCCAAAACTAGTGGGTTAGAATAGTTGTGGTTTAGAATAGTTACCAGTTCTGGTTAGAACATCAGTTCCATTGCCAAATCGGACATCATCCTGTGGGAACTGCAGATTAGCTATGGCCTGGGTGTCTACCACCTGCTGCCAAATAGTAGTAAATACATTGAATTGCACTGGTGGAAACATTATTTGAGCAAGCATCCTTATATTATAAGGTGTGACTTCATCCATGGTAATAAGACGCAGTAATTGCATCACTGCAGGTGAATTAGCACCATATTTAGCTACACATGTTTGCAAGTCTTGAATAACCTTCCAAGCCCAAGATCGATGTTCATCAGCAACTCCCCTAGCTGGGTCCCCTCGCACCACCGGAAAAGCCATAGGATCATCAACTGTGGTATTAGGACTGGCCTCAGTGAGGGACACTGTGACAGTTTCTGACAGGTCCCGGTTGCCTGTCATAAGGGCCTGCTGCTTTATTTTCTGCCAAAATTTAACAGGATCCTTAGGCTGAAGGGCAACCCGGGAGAGGGGAAACTCCCACTGTCAGGGTATTGGCTGTCTTCCAGGTCACGGGCGGCACACCGGCCCCCCGTGACTTGAGTCTACTTGTTGCACCCTCCCAGAGGGCGGGGAAACTGTCTCCTGTCCTGATGTCGTCCTCGTCATGGGATCATCCCCTTCCCAGTTGTCCTGAGGAAGGGGGGGTAGTCCCCCTGGGGCAGTTCCCTCTCCCTTTCGCTCTCATTCTCCTCGTTGGACCGGGGCGACGGTGACACAGGAAGGATAGACTGAACTGGCATCTTGTACGTTTGATTGCCGACAGCTACTGACCCCCTCCCATACATGTCATCCTCGTCCTCTCCCACAGGGCAGGTGCCTTATCTCTTGCAGGACCATACTGAACCTCCTGTTGAGGAGGTACGGGAGGGGGAGGCGGAGGGCGTGCAGGGGTATTGGCAGGAGGCAACTCACTCTCAGGTTAATGATCAGAAGATCCTGCCTTATCTTTACCAACCTATGATTTAACATCCTTGACTGTTTCATATAACAATCGCCAAGTTGTAAGGAGGAAGGCAGCAATCTTTTCTCCCTTAGAAGCAGTATCAAAGAGCTTATCACCGATTTCTTTCCAAGTAGCAACACTAAAAGCAGTAATAGAGTCTGCTTCATATCCCTGGTCACCACAAGGGGGCAGTGGCACAAAGTACTCGGTTGCCTTCCCCCTCCCCCAAGCCCGACCAGCCACAGAGAGGGGAAGGGGCCAAGCTCTGGGGTGCCGCAAGGGAGATGAGATCTCGAGAACTGGGGATGAGACCCCTCAAGCTAAGATACTACGTGAACTGTGCGAGAACTGGGAAGAATGAAAGGGGGTAAGATTTCCGGCTTCTGTCTTGCTCCCTGGTGAGTATCGCTGCTTGCATGGGACCCAGGAAACCCCCACACCATCTTCTGCAGCCCCCCACGCTGCAGTCATAGCCAAGGAGAAGCTGCTGCCAGTACGTGGGTCATCACAGATACCACCTCTCTTTGTTCTGGGACGGAAATGGAGTTGACGAGACTCCCCCTGCTGTGCCATGCAGAGCGTCCCCCCCCCCCCCACCAGTTTGCCACAGCCCCGTGCTCCATCTGGAGCATCCCCGTACCCATGGCACTCTCAGAACCACCCAACCACTGCTCTGACTGCAACCCTCCGCCCAAAGCAAAGTACCTGTCCTGCGTACCTGATGCTGGCACCACGTACCAGAGTTCTTCCTGCCACTGCTGCTTCCTCTCGATTCACCACAACTGCCCACGGGTCTGACCTGCCGGTTTTCCTGCTGCCTGTTGTGACCAGCTGTTGCGGGGGGACCTGACGCCATTGTTGTCGTTTCCACATGGTGGCTGTCCCACCGTCAGGGCTGCAAAACAGGGACAGAAATGCATTGTCGTTTCAGCGCAGAAGTGAAAGAATGATTTCCGGGTGACATTTTCTCTGGTTTTGTGTGGGTGTTGTTTTTTTCTGCATTGTTCTCTGTTTTGATTTTTTTTTTAGTAAACTGTTTACTTAGTTTCTACATGTTGCTTAAAGGTCTTTTTTACCCAAATTTACCAAAGTCTGTAAGGGAGGGTTCCATCGAAGGTCCTGTCTCCCTGGCATACATAATCTTTAACCCAAGACACCTAGGCTTCCTAAGCCATGAACACATCAGCAAACAGAGGCTCCTGACTCACTGGCAAGCAAACTATTAGGGTAAAAGTGAGTCTTCCATAAAGGGGGCAAATCAGATCCATTACAAGAGATGCAGAGTGCCCTGAAAGATACTTGTTATGACCCGCCCCAGAAAAAGGGGAGGGGGGTAACCCAGGTTCTTATCAATAATTCCCTTGGGGTGGATTAGAGTGAAACGACACTGAATAATCGGTGTCTGAAAACATATACTGGTAAGGTTTATTTTAACAATTTTGTATCAACAGGTATGCTAGCAGTTTGGGTGTTGTCATATAACAACGTGGTATAGAGATAACCTTTGGGGGAATAACCTTTGGGGGGGGAGAAAATGCATAGGGGAGAGAAAGGTAGGATAAGAGTAAGGGAGAGTAAGGAAAAAGAAAAGATGAGAGTGGAAAAAAACGTATATAGTCACCGCCCACGGGGTCCAGCAATGACACTTGGTAGTTGCTGCTTCCGTGTCTGTCAGTTGAAATGGTGGTCTTGATCTACTGGGGGTGAAGGAGGGAAACCCCCACACGCCAAGAAGTTATGAGTTATTATACCCATGGTTAGTGTCACGGGCCATGACTCGAGCCTCCAAACTCTCCCTGGGCCTGCAGAGTTTCTGTGTCTGGCCTGGTTCCCACCTTTCAAGATTGGCAGAGGGGGGGATGGGCTTTGATGGGCCATCAGAGGTATAATGCAAAAGTCAAAAGCCTGCAAACTTGTCAAAAGTCTGCAAACTTGGCTCTTCACTGGAGGGAGGGATGGGCCCAACTGCCCATCAGAGGTACAATGCAAAGGTCAAAATCTTGCAAGAGTCTCCTAGAATGCATAAATCATCAACCATTTCAGTCTCTGACAATACTTCATTTTAACAAGCTTCTCATAAAATTATCGAATCGTTAAGGTTGGAAAAGACCTCTAAGATCATCGAGTCCAACCCAGCACCACTGCATTCAACACTAAACCATTTCTCCAAGTGTCACATTCACACATTTTTTGAATACTTCCAGGGATAGTGATTCCACATCTTCCCTGGGCAGCCTGTTCCAAAGTCTGACCACTCATTCAGTGAATAAATTTTTCCTAATATCTAATTGAAACCTCCCCTGGCACAACTTGAGACCATTTCTTCTTGTCCTGTGTATTAGGCAATGGTTCAGACATACTGAAATCTGAAACCATGACACCATTGAAAGCTCAACAAAATTGATATTTATTACCAAGAGGTGGTCAACAAAATGAATAAACCCAAAAGGGAGGAAGGAGGAGAGAAATAAACCCCCAGTATGACCTCCCCAGTTACCTAACTGTTGCTCATAAAGTTATCTTACTGACCCAGAATGCCTAGAATTACCAATAGCAGAAGCTGCATCCTTGGAAAGTCAGTAAGTTCACAAATTGGCAGGCGTCCCCCTCAAAAGGCAATGTTGTCCTTGATGTGAAGTTTGCTTCCCGCCAAAGAAGATCTATCTGCTTTTTATACAATTAACTGAGTGACCTCAACCTAGGCAGGTGTGGCCAGCACCGCCCAGCCCGAGGTCCTCAGTCCCACCTCCCGGTTATGCAAGTAATATCTCTTCTGTGCGCACGTGGTTTTCCTTGCGCCTGCGTTCTGCACCTGGGAGGGTCTTTCTTAATTGAGTTGGTGAGTTTACTTCATCCTCCTCCTCCTCAATCTCTCCTTCAAGCGACCTTGGAGAACGATTAGCCAATCACAGAATACCAATTAAATATAGTTTATACAAGAAGTCTCTTCAAGGACAAATTTCCCATTTCATCAGTGCTTGTTGTTGAAAGAATCTTAGATGATGCAGGACATATACTGCTTCAGACC
>NW_020885073.1:250003-301783 GCF_003945725.1 Corapipo altera | reverse complement strand
TGTGCCTTGGCTAGTAGAACCAATAAGGTTATAGATATAGTGTGTGAGAGTGAATGTAACCAATAGAAAGTTAGAATAGAGCGTGTGAACCCTGTAGGACCCTTGATAATGTGTGTATTTTTGGAATAAAGAGAGAGCATTGACAGTACCTCGAGGAGGATGTGTCTCTGACTCTCGAGTTCGTTTTTGCATCTTCTTGTTTTAGCTTGTTTTCTCATAACTTGGCAGGGAAAGAGTAAAACTTTTATATGTGGTTGGGCCAAACACAGACCAAAAGTATCAGCATAATTAACCCCTGATACATCCTGTCACTTGTTACCTGGGAGAAGAAACCAAACCCCACCTTGTTACAACCTCATTTCAGGTAGTTTTAGACAGCAATATGGTCTCCCCTGAGCCTCGTTTTCTCCAGGCTAAACAACCTGCTTCTCATAAGACACATACTCTAGAACCTTCACCATCTTCGTTGTCCTTCTCTGGACATACTCCAGCACCTCAGTGTCCTTCTTGTAGTGCGGGGTCTGATGCCTAAAAGATCACGGAGAAAAAATCTCCAGGTCAATTTAGTATATAGATAAGAAGAGCAGGTCCTTAATTACGACCCTCAGGCCCACAGGAATACACATGATGCGCACGCACCCAGGTTGTGGTTCTACAATTTTATAGTACTGTCCATCCAATCCCAGAACTATCTGCTCCCAGATCCTCCCCAGTTCTGCCCCTGGCAAACCTCTTTGGGAATTGAGTCAGGGGTTGAGGACCCCCGGTCCTTCCTCATCTTTATCTTCTTCATGGCATGTACAGTCCTTGGAGCTTCTCCAAGGTTCGGAATTTGAAGGTTACTTTGTCTATTGATGGCATCTTGTTGTTCAGGTCTAGGGTGCAATGTTCTTAAACAGAGGAGTTTTCTACAATTCTACCTTGAACAGGAGTCTAAACAAGCTAAAAGAATTTAGAAAATTCAATATGAAATGGGGTAATAGGATTGGGTATGTGACAAATTATACAGATACATTAAAATCTACATTTACTACACAACTACTTCTAAAATCTACAAAAAGCTAAAAATCCAAAAAGTTCAAAGGCATCAGGCCCAAAACTGAATACAGTATTTGAGGTGTGGTCTCACCAGTGTCAAGTACAGGGGGACAATCACTGCCCTAGTTCTGCTGACTACACTATTTCTGATACAAGCCAGGATTCATTTGCAGAAAAGTCTCTCAGTGAATTAATACTTGAAGGGATTCTCTTCACTGCTACAAGTGTGGATCTTTTTTTCCCTCTTCAGAACAGCATATTATATGAGTTTATATTAGAGTTCTAGCATGTCTGGTATGGCAACACTCAACAGTGGTGTAACATCGTTCAACCACAAGAGTCCACTGTTAGCCTCCACCCTCTTTCAGACTCTTGCACTGTCCATATGAGACTAATGAAGGGTGATTGAGTCTTGCTGATCACTGCTCAGCTCTTTTGGATCACCTGGGCATCTCTCCAACCCATACTATAGGAATCACTGCATCCTCAAGTGATATTGGCAGATGGATTACTTCCACTTTTGGAGACTGTAATGTAAAAATAGAAGCTTCCACATAACTACACTCTGGAAAAACCCGTATTTTGCCATTTTTAAATTTGATTTTATCATTTGATTTTTCCAATAGATGTCTCCCAAGGAGAGGCTTTGGTGAATTAGGTAAATACAAAAACTGGTAAGTCATCCACTGTTTTCCTAATTTAAAATCAATAGGCTTCAAAAATGGTTGGGTTTCACAATTCCTTGTCACACCAACAATTGTTATAGAATTGTTTCCTTAAGTTTCCTTTTACTGTATTTAACACAGAGCAACTAACTCCCACATCTACTAAAAATTCTACTTCTTCATTCCCCAGCTTAGTTGTAACCAGAGGTTCTGCTGGGGAAGAATCCTCTATGTCTTATATGGGCAGGATTCCCAAAAAGAATACCTTATTATGAAATGGGATCTTACCAGCATTCTAGACTGGTCTGGGGATCTGTGGTCTTCTCCAGGATAGCCCCAGTGCTGACATGAAGATCCAGAGATCCCTCAGATCCACAGAAGATCTGGCAGAGATGTCCCATCTGGGGTGCCAGAAATGGTACCAAAAAGCAGCAGAAACAAACTCCTTAACACCAATTTGTAGGTGTTAATAAGCAGGCATTCTTTATTGCAGTGCGCTGGATGTTTGGAGGATAGTTCCTCTAATCAAGTGTACTAAGCGATAGACGGCTTCTTATTACACATACTGTTTACATATTTATTAGATATTCTCATTTACTTAATACATATACATTACTTTGCTTTACATAGTCACACCCCCTATCAGAAGTCCTTATTTGGTCCTTCGTAGTCTTCTTCAGGGGTCACTGGTGGTTTTTTTGCATCTAGTGCCCCCCCAAAGTTGAGGTGTCCAGTTCTTGACCTCAGTTCTGAGCAGGCACAGGATCATTGTTTTTCACCACAAAACCTGAAACATTTGTTTTTTATCTTATCTGGGTACACAGAGTTCAACTTACATCATGTTTGCTTGAGTTACATCCCTTATCTAATTCTCTAGGACTTCTCAGTGGCGATCTAAAAACTACTCGATCCCAGTATGGGGTATAACTGGAATAGTTTATTGAACGCACGAATGCAATTTAAGGGCCTTGGGAGCTGGACATGTTAATGAGGAGGACGAGCTATGTTAATTAGGGAGTTACACAAGTTTTACTGCAGTTTAGTCAATAAGTTAATTTTTCTCTCAATCAAGATTACATAGAGGGAAGGGATTAAAGGGGTTCAGACATGGTCTGATACAATCATTTCAAAAAGTCCTTTTCTTAATTCTGTTGGAGTCAGGTTAATTCCCAGGGTTGTACATCAACAAGTCTTGTGAGGAAGGTCCAAATCCTCAGATCACGAGATTCTTGTCAGTTCTTGTTGCCCAAGGTTTATGGTTCAAACTGACCAAGTTTCTTTTTGCTGACAGTTGGTTTGGGACCCCTTCATCTCCAACTTTTTTATCTTGTAACTGAAAAAGAAAAGCTTGGGAAAAACTTTGATCATTCGCTGAATACAAGAGAATAAACAAGGAGCACATAACAAAATACAAAGGAACACAAAAATTCCCAAAAATACTACAATAAGTATTTTCTTAAACCCTGCACCAATATTAAAGGCATCTAACCAATCAGACTACTAATTTTGCTTTCATTATTTTCCCTTAGCTGATTGGTTAAAGTTTTCAACTTATCAATATTTTTGTGAATAGATTCTGAGTGGTCACTCAAATTCATGCAACATAACCCTTCAAAATCTTTGCATCCATGACCATGAACTAGTAACAAAAAATCTATGGTTGCTCTATTTTGTAGGGTGGCTTGTCTCACAGAGATAAAGTCTGTAAGCAAGTCCTCTAGGGCAGAGTTGGTGGCATTGGCTTCCTTTGCCAGCCAACATCCCATCTTGTCAAGCACTCCCAATGCATGACCAACTCCTATGCCTGGAATTAAAAAACTACTAAAAAATCTCTGCGTGTGGTTCCAAAATATGATTTCAGAATCATGATCTGCCTTAAACCCATGTGTATTAAAATCTTGTTTGTTAAAGGAGCGTTTAAGACATTTACTGGGTGAAAAGCTCTTAGAAGGCAAGGGAGTTTTTACTGGATTAAACAGAGCAAGTTTACCAAAAGTACAGGGTCCTCCTTCTGCTTTGCTAGGAATGCCTTTCCACACTCTCTCCCCACAAATTAGGAACAGATCACCTGGCAGTCCAATTGGAAAGGTTTTACATTTGATGTTAACTGCATTCAAGCAGTGTTTGCACCAAAAACTGTCATTGTGGTATGCTCCCATGGGAGATGCATCTAAATTCAATGGGTCATGTGTGTGTGGATTTTCAGGGTAAAAATAGAAACACAGGGGGGCAGTTAAGCTGCCCATGACATCTAATTCTTGAGGTTCTACAGTTAAATTTGTAAAATAATTTTGATATGGCTTTTTGAGCTCGCCACAATCTGTGCTATGTTTCTCGTGGCAGTCATCTATAGGTACATTATGAATTTCTGGGTGTGAGCATGAGGGTTGGTGCTTTTCCAAAAAAGCATCCCATTCTTCACTGGAGAGTGGGATTCCTACCAGACAGGTCTGAAATGGGTTCGTCAGGGTGGCAACTGACAGACACAGGGTGTCAGTTCTAATGGTTTTTACTAAGGTGGTCCAAACGTTTTTTCTGCTGGAAGTTAACCATTTAGGTGGGACTGGAGCAGGAGGAGGCATTCTTGCAGGCATTCCGGTGGTCATGAAGACAATGCAAGAGATGGTCGTATACAACGTGAGGGGATCCATCTCGGTCCACGATCTGTTAAAACACAACCATACCCTTTTCCCCATGTTATCAAAGGACAAGGACCTTGCTACTGGTCTGTAAATGGATTTTTAAACATTACTTTGGGTTTTGAATTTTCAGGCATGTATGCAGGTATAATGTGTCGCTATACTGGGGTGGAATTTTCTGTCATTCTGTTTAAAAAATTAAGTATTTACAGAGTTTTATTCAAACAATCTTGTGGAACTAACCCTGTATTCCCCCTTCTTTGCTTTTTTAGCATATCTTTGAGAGTGTGGTGAGCACACTCTATGATTGTTTGACCTGTAGGGGAGTGAGGGATTCCAGTTATATGTTCAGTTCCCCATAATGCAAAGAAATCTTTGGTTTCTTTTGACACATATGAGGGTCCATTGTCCGTTTTCACCTGTTTTGGCACACTCATATGTGCAAATGCAGTTAAGAAATGTTTCCAGACATCTCAACTTTTCTCACCAAAGTGCGCTGTGGTTGTCATAAATCCTGAAAATGTGTCAAAGTCTCTACTAGGTAGGGATTTATTAGAAAATTTAGGAGCTGTAATAAAATTCAACAAAGACAAACTTGAATTCCAGGTAAATGAAGAGCAACTGATCACAGCTTTAAGTTTGACGATCAGTTGCATAGAACCAAAACCTGAAAGCCATAATATCGAGCGAATTATGAGCGAGGCATACCCGTTGGTATGGGCTACTGACGTACTGGGGAAATCAAAACAGGCAACACCTATCGCTATTGAACTTATACCTGGAGCTAGACCAGTGGTGAGAAAACAATATCCATTGAGATTGGAAGATAGAAAAGGAATCAAACCCATAATTAGAAAATTTCTAGAATTAGGGTTATTAATAGAATGCGAATCAGACTATAACACAACAATCCTGCCAGTTAAGAAACCAAATGGAACTTATAGACTAGTTCAAGATTTAAGAGCTGTGAATGCAATAACAAAAACACTACATCCGGTGGTAGCTAACCCTTACACACTCCTAACTAAGTTAAAGGACAATTTAATTTGGTTCACAGTGTTGGATCTAAAAGATGCATTCTTTTGCCTTCCCTTAGCCCCAGAAAGCCAAAAGATTTTTGCCTTTGAATGGGAATCTGTGAACAAAGGGAGAAAGACTCAATTAACCTGGACAGTGTTACCTCAGGGTTATAAGAATAGCCCAACAATTTTTGGGAATCAGTTGGTCAAGGAATTGGAGCAATGGGAAAGGTCACAGGGAGATGGCACTCTTCTGCAATACGTGGATGATCTACTGATAGCAACTGAAACAGAGGAAGAGTGTGTTAAATGGACTATTTCTCTGTTGAATTTCTTGGGTTTAAGTGGATATCGAGTCTCTCAACAGAAAGTGCAACTGGTGCAAGAAAAAGTAGTATACCTGGGATATGAGATTTCCAGGGGACAACGATCCCTAGGAACAACGAGGAAAGAAGCCATCTGCCAAACGCCTAAACCAGAAACGGTGAGAGATCCACGAACCTTTCTGGGAATGACAGGTTGGTGCCGTTTATGGATCTATCAATATGGGGTACTCGCTAAACCACTGTATGATTTACTAAAAGAAACTAAGAATACCCTAGTCTGGACTCCCGAAGCAGAGGGAGCTTTTAGAAGACTGAAACAAGAACTCATGAGACCCCCGGCTTTGGGCCTCCCTGATGTAACAAAACCATTTTGGCTGTTCTCTCATGAGTGGCAAGGGATGGCTTTAGGAGTCTTGGCACAACAGTTGGGACCACACAAAAGAGTCGTAGCCTATTTCTCCAAGCAACTGGATGAAGTAAGCAAAGGATGGCCCAGTTGTCTGAAAGCAGTGGTCGCAGTGATCATAAACATAGAAGAGGCCAGAAAACTCACGATGGGCCAGAAAATGACTGTGTTGGTGTCCCACACTGTGTCCGCAGTACTAGAACAGAAGGGTGACCATTGGTTGTCGCCTTCCAGATTCCTAAAGTACCAAGCAATCCTAGCTGAGTCAGACGACATAACCATTCAAGTAACTAACATTGTGAATCCAACCACATTTCTAGAAGGAAGGATGTCAGCAGAACCAATCGAGCATGACTGCCTGGAAACTATCGAAGCAGTCTACTCCAGCCGCCCGGATCTCAAAGAAGAGTCATTTGAAGATGCAGACAACTGGTTCTCTGACGGCAGTAGCTTCGTGAAGCAAGGAGTAAGGATGGCAGGCTATGCAGTGACCACAACGGAAGAGGTAATTGAATTGAATCAAATCCTTTACCTGCAGGGACTTCAACCCAAAAGGCAGAACTAATAGCCCTTACCCGAGTTCTGGAATTGGCAGAAGGCATGCGAATTAATATTTGGACAGACTCTAAGTATGCCTTCTCTGTCGTGCATGCTCATGGAGCAATTTGGAAAGAAAGAGGACTGCTAACTGCTCAAGGGAAAACAGTCAAACATGCAGAGGAAATTCTACGATTGTTAGAAGCAGTCCAACTCCCAGCACAAGTGGCCATAATGCATTGTAAGGGACACCTGAAAGGTAACACTGTTCCAGAGATAGGAAATAGGAAAGCTGATGCAGAAGTTAAATTAGTTGTTGCAAGGACTGAAGAAGTGACTATAACAGCTTTAGTACCAGGGGAGCTAGATACAAACTTTCAACCAGATTATCAGGAATCAGATCATAATTGGATTCAAAGGAACAAAGGTAAATTATTAGATAATGGATGGGGTCAATTGGAAACAGGACAACTAATAATACCAGGGAAATTAATGTGGCAATTTGTAAAAACAGAACATGAGAAGGAACATTGGGGTTTAGATCCACTTTATCAGTATTTGCAAACTAGAATAGCAGGACCAAAATTATTCACTACCATAAAACAGGTTACATCCCAGTGCGAACGATGCCTGAAGAATAACCCAAACACAGGGACCAAGATACACCAAGGGGCAATAAATCGAGGTAAATTCCCAGGTGAAGTATGGCAAATTGATTTCTCTGAACTCCCAAGAAAAGGGGGGGTATCGGTACCTATTGGTGCTTACTGGTACGTTTTCTGGGTGGTCTGAAGCTTTCCCCTGCAGGACAAACAAAGAAAGAGAGGTAACTAAAGTCTTACTAAATGAAATTATACCGCGGTTTGGAGTACCAAGAAGTATATCCTCAGACAGAGGTTCCCATTTTTGTGCAAAGGTTGTGAGAACAATAAGCAAAGCATTGCAGATTAAATGGCAATTACATACGCCCTACAGGCCACAAACCAGTGGGCAAGTAGAAAAGATGAATCATCTTATCAAAAAACAAATTGCTAAAATATGCCAAGAAACTAACTTACAATGGTATCAAGCTTTGCCTATTGCTCTGATTAGATTGAGAGTCAAACCTCGATCAAAAGAGAAGTTGAACCCGTTTGAAATTCTGTATGGTAGACCTTATGCTATGCAGATTGTAAATAGCGATGCTATAGACCAAATAGGTAATCAATATATATATGATTATGTAATTGCTGTAGGGAAACATTTTGATAAAAACGCCACGGTAGTAATAGAACACCAGCCCAAACAACCTAACTGTAAACTGCATCCGTTTAACCCCGGTGATTGGGTGTATGTTAAGAATCTTTTAGGAAAACCCCTACAAGAGAAGTGGGAGGGACCTTTCCAAGTGCTGCTGACTACCTTCACCGCGGTTAGGATCAAGGAGCGACCTACATGGATCCACTATTCTCGAGTCAAGAGAGCTCCGGAAGATAAGCAAGAAGACCCAACATCATGAATCCGACTCCCTTCCAAACCCTTTCAACATTGACCATTGGACTTTTGATAAGTATTGTTTTGTCCCAAAACCTAACTCCAGAAGGACCGTGGTCTAGTGCACGCAAACTACCACGCTTAGAGGAAAATCCAGACTTTGAGGTTTACGTTTTACATAACAAACAACCTTACACATTAGATGAATGGGATAGCAAGACCCATTTCATAGCGCAAAAGGGAGACCAAATTCAAATAGGGTGCCGAGAGGTCGAGGTTCTAATGGGAAAAAGAGATAAACTAATATTGACAATTGGATCTTGACAAGAAGCCTCTAGACAGAATTTAATTACTTATAGCCAAGTAGAAGATGAAGAGCCCATTGTTTGGATTCAACGGAAGGGACCAGTCTCATGTCAGTGGGATAGTATTGAAGGAAGTAGAGTACAGTGTGAAATTCTATTCAAGCTAGATCAATCGATGTCATTTTCATGTAGTAGGGAAACCAAGATTCTTGAACCCATTGGTGAACAAGGCATTGTAACCAGTAGAGCCTTTACGCGAGTCATTAGACTAGCGACAGATTCAATCGTGAGCCCATCTCGTGAAATCACTCCACCTCTAGAATGTAGAAAAATACATAATTTAACCTTTATAGGGCCTCAAGTAATATCCTACATATTCTCTGAAGAAAGTACAGATAAACTGTGGATGGGTTGGCACGGGGTTTGGCATATTAAACACTATAGATCAAGAAGTATTAGTAAATAAGTTAAGTACTGTCACTTCTAATTTGGGAAAGCTTAAAGTACCTTTAAGTTCATCCATGCTAACTTTGGCAGAGACACAATCATTGGTAGTTAGATTGATGACCTTAGTAGCCAACCATACCGCTGAAGATTTTGCTAAAATTACTGACTATACTGGGGATATTAGCAAAGAAATTGCACTTGCTATCCAGTGTGTTCAGACAGAACAATGGGTAGAATCAGTAGCAGCAGGAATATTAAGAGAGGGAATGTCAGGCATACTACCTCAAGAAATAAGGGAAACCATACTAAGGGATAGCTCCACTACACGATTTGAAAAAGACTACCAGACTTGGTGGTAACTAGTTAACTTTACTTATGATCCACAACAGGAACACATTGAAACCTATGTCCTCACTATCAGCGCTGCAGAAGAAAGAGCAATATTTCCTATTTTAACATTAGGAGCTATACATCAGAATGTCATTGTCAAACCTGTAGACCATAACATCTGGGCAAACTACGACAGTACTAAGAACAAGTGGCAGTCAATTAGTACAGAAGCGTGTATCCCTAAAGGGCAATTAGGTTATATTTGCGAAAATGTCATTATAGAAGCTGAAGACCTATGCTTAGATGCTGAAGACAGTGTATGTACCTTTGAAATGCTTCCACACAATAGAGCCCAGTCACAAGTATTCTATATAGGGAATGGATGCGCTTGTATTACAACCCCTTGCAATGATGTTACTATAGATAATTGTCATGAAATGACTAATGATACTAACTTTTGCATATGTAACTTCACTAAAGCTATAGGGTGTGACTTTAACTACACCGCTCCCATAATTACGCAGCAGTTAATCGAAGCTAAGTATACTTTGTATCATGAAATACCCAAGCTACAGATAGGCATGGATACTAAGCTCCTCAAAGAAATGCTCGTACACCCTGAAGTAGAGAAGTTAGTTCAAAAGGTGAACCAAACGACTCAACGCATGTTGTGGTAGGTAGAGCATAATTCAAAAGGTATAAAAAATATCCTAACAAAAGTTGCACAAGTAGGTCAACATCACTGGTGGGATATCTTCACAGGATACTCCCTGACAGCAGCACAAGTCTTTCACTACCTGATACACCCAATATTAATTATAACCATGACCATGTTCCTGTTAACCCTCATGAATATATGTCTGTGGTGTAAGTTAAAGTCTATGGTCAGAAGAACCCAAATAATCTGGGCGATGGTACAAGCATATCAACGCCCTCTAGGATTAGAACTTGACAAAGGAATTCGTAAGTTTTAAGAAAAAGGGGGGAAATGAAACCAGGTAAAACCTGGAAAGCTAATTTAGTAGAGCAATGTAAGGATTAGAGAGAGTTAAACACAGAATGCAAGCATAGAGAACTTAGTATTAAGAAATAGCGGAGGCAATAAATTCACTAGAATACAGGACACTCTGACATGAGAGAACATAAGCATGAACAGAAAGAACTAAAAATGCTAGCACACACAAAAAAGGACATATGGAAGAAAAACAAAAGGAGATAAGAAAAGGGACAAACCAAGAAATCAGGTACGCTTGCCAGATACTGAAAGTCCTTGCCAAATGCACAAGGAAACTACCCAAATTAGGGAAGGTTCAAAAGTTTATGAAGATGATGATGAAAGAACACTTTGGGAAATTGTGAAGAATCCCTTGTTTTGCTTTGCTTGTGTTCACGGTGATACCTTAGAGCCTTTTGGATTTTTTAACTTTTGTAGATTTTAGAAATAGTTGTGTAGTAAATGTAGATTTTAATGTAGCTGCATTATATTCCTTATGTTTTAGCATAATAGTTTACACATACCCAACTCGATTATCCCATTTCATATCAATCCTAAATTCTGTTAGTGTGTTTAGTCTTCTTTTCAAGGTAGAATTGTAGAAAAACACATCTGTTTAAGAACATCGCACCCTAGGCCTGGACCAGAAGATATCACACAGACAAAACAGCCTTCAAGCCCAGAAGTTTGGAGGAGTTCCAAGGACTGTATGTGCTGTGAAGAAGATGAAGATGAGGAAGAAGGGGTCCCAAATGCCCCCAGACCCAATTCCTGAAGGGACGTGGCAGAACTGAGCAGGACCAGGGGGTGGATATATCTGGAATTGGATGGACCTTATTATAAAATCATAGAACCACTTTCTGGGTGGGCATGCATCATGTGTATTCCCCTGGGCCTGAGGCCTGATTAAAGGACCTGTTCTTTTTATCTTATCTTATACACTAAATTGGCCTGGAGTCTTTTTCTCCACGATCTCTTTAGGCTACAGTGGGTTTTACTTTACCTATTAAACTGCCTTTTTCTCAACCCATGAGTTTTTTTTAATTTTACCCTTTCAATTCTCTCCCCCATTCCACTGTGAGGTGAGCAAGTGAGAGGTTTTGTGGTGCTTAGTTGTTGGCTGGGGTTAAACCACAACATTTGTTTTGATTTTTTTCTTAATTTCAAACAGTATTTCAATATTTTTACAGTAATGAAATTCCTTCAGAACCTTATGTGCTAGGATGAATTTATGCTGATACTTTTGGTCTGTGTTTGGCCCCAGTCACCTGCAGTAGTTTATATTCTTCCTGCCAAGTTCACTGATAAAACAGTGAATTCGTCCTTGGAGTGAGAACTTCTGTATAAACTGTTTTAATTGGTGTTCTGTGATTGGCTAATTGTCCATCAAGGGCATTTGAAGGAGAAAGTGATGAGGAGGGGAGGAAGGTTCGACCCCCAACTCAATTAGAAAAGACCCCCAAAGCATACTGCGTGTGCGTTAGGGGATCTCCGAAGTTCTCATGCATGCACAGAAGACATGCACTTACATAACCGGGAGGTGGGACTGAGGGCCTCTGGTTGGGCGGTGCTGGCTACACCTGGGAGGTTGTGATCACTCAATTAATTGTATAAAAAGTATATAGTTTTTCTTATGGGAGCTAACTTCACACAAAGGACAATGTTGCCTTTTGGCAGGGATGCCTGCCAGTTTGTGAACTCGCTGACTCTCCAAGGATGCAGCTTCTGCTATGGGTAATTATAGGCATGTTAGGTCGGTAAGATAACTTTATGGGCAACAGCTGGGTAACTGGGGAGGTCGTGCTGGGGGCTTATTTCTCTCCTCCTTCCTCCCTTTTGGGTTTGTTCATTTTGTTGGCCACCTCTTGGTCATAAATATCAGTTTTGTTGAACTTGCAACGGTGTCATGGTTTTCAGGTTTTAGTATGTTCAAACCTCTCCCTAATACACCTTACTACTAATCCTTCTGTATAAGGACCAAGTTGAGTCCTGTTATAGGTTATAAATCTGAGAGAGGAATTTTTTCTTTCCCTGCTTCCCTGTAAGAGAAACAGAGTTTTGAATAGGGAAGGGGGAAGGGAGGTCATTAGCATTACAAAAGATGTAGTCAGCCGAACTACATTCCTTGCTAATGGGCCATCAGGGAGGCTGGGAGGTGGCTGGCTCTGTTCGGAGGGGAGTGGGGGCAGATGGGGGAGTTGACTCTCGGAAGGAGACGGGGGTCTGCGTGCAGGCATTTGGGGAGAGGGACTGGGATCTGGTTTTTGGCTTCTCATCCTGGTCAACTCGGACTGCTGACTTCGACTTGCCTGGCTGTCCCGCTCCCTGGATCTGCTGTGTTTCATCGGAGAGTTGCATGCCCACGAGAGAGAAGGGAGGAGTTTTGAGACGCTGTCACCTGGGACAGAGGTGTGTCCCATGGGAGTGGACTGTTTCCCTTTCCTTTTTTTCCTCCCACTGAGAGAAGGGTCCCCATTTCCTTCTCGGCTTCTCCCGCGGTCCGGGAATGCCCCCCCCCCCCCCCCCCCGGACCCCTCTCCCCGTGACTGCCTGAGCCCAACAGCACCCCCTGCCGACCATGACAGGGTACTGCAGGCCCCACACCTTCAACAATCCAACAGTGCCCCCTGCAGGCCACAACAGAGAACTGCAGGCTCTACACCTTCAGCGATCCAACAGCACCCCCTGCAAGACATGACAGAGAACTGCAGGCCCTACACCTTCAGCGATCCAACAGCGTCAACTGCAGACCATGATTAGGACTGCACTAAAGGACAGAGAAGTATTCATTCAGACCCTTTTTTTCTAGGACTACTGTCTAGGGGGTTTTTTTGTGTGTGTTCTGTTACTGTTTTTGCCAACATATATATATCTTTTAATAAAGGGTTGTTATTTCTTCTACTTTTTTTCCACACTTCCTCGATTAAAACCCCTTAATTTTGAATTTACAATTGCTGAGAGAGAGGAGTTTGGTCTATCTTATAACTCATCCTCTTTAGCAAACATTCCAGTCTCTTCAGACTGAGACAAGTCCTTATCTTCTACATGGAGAAATATATAAAGGAACTAGCACCAACTTGCTTCCATGTAGTTGTTCTTACCTTATTCATTTACTTTCAGAAATACTTTTTAATTCAGCTATGCTTTATAGTGACATTCTGTATCCTGAATGATTTGATATATCTGAAGGAATTATCATTCTTTGCAATCATACATGTATCTGAATCCTTGACTGGTGTAAATTAAAGTGACCACATTCACAGCATAAGATATGGCCCATGGTAAATATGGCTCATAATGGTTTCTAATATTACTGTCATATTCTTCTTCAGTACACATACTACAGATATAACTTCTTTTTAAAATGTAGCCCTGTATTGAGTTTATGTGGCAAGGTTTTGGTAACAAAGAGAGGGTTGCAGGGGTGGCTTCTGTGATATGACACCAGGAGCTGCCCTCATGTCACACAGAGCCAGTTCTAGTTGGCTACAAGACAGACCTGCTGCTGGACAAATCTGAGCTGATCATCGATGCTGGTGACTCCTCTGTGATAAAATATATGAGAGGGTAAAAAACACTGCACAACATCAACTGTGCAGACACCAAGGTCAGTGAAGAAGGAGGGGGAGGAGGTGCTCCAGGCACCAGAGTAGAGATTCCCCTGAAGCCTGTGGTGAAGACCACGGTGACTCAGGTTGTCCCCCTGCAGCCCATGGAGGACCCCACACTGAAGCAGATGGATATACCCAGAAGGAAACTGCAGTCACTGTGGAGCAGGGTCCTGGCAGAAACTGTGGTCTGTAGGGTCACATGCCAGCCCCGTGGTTCTAGCTGTACAATCACAGGGAGGACATGAGGAAGTGGGAGGGTATACCTGCATCAAACCTAGAAGTTTGCAAACATGATTGTAGTGGGTTGACCTTGGCTGGATGCAGGTACCCACCAAGCTGCTCTATTACTCCCCTTCCCAGCTGGAGAGGGGAGAGAGAATAAGATGGAAAATGACTCGTAGGTTGAGATAAGGCAGTTTACTAAAGCAAAAGTGAAAATGAAAATAACAAGGTTTATTCTCTACTTCCCATTAGCAAGCAGTGTTCAGCTACTTCCCGGGAAGCAGGGTTTCAGCACATGTAGTGGTTTCTCAGCAGGTAAACATTGTAAAACAAAAAATGCCTCCCCCCTTCCTCCTCCTTTCCTTAGCTTTTATATCTGAGCTGATGTCATATGATATGGAATATCTCTTCAGTTAGTTTGGGTCAGCTGACCTGGTTGTGTACCCTCCCAGGATCTTATCCTGGATTGGGGGGAGGAATGTTACAGAGTTGATGCTGTGCCAGCACTGCTCAGCAGTAACCAAAACACTGGTGTGTTATCAACCCCTTTCTAGCTACCAATGCAAATCACAGCACTATGGGGAAATGAACTCCATCTCAGCCAGACTCAGTACAGTGAGGAAAAAGAGAGGCCAAAAAGGGTCCATCTAGGAAGATTCCTGCTCCAGTTGTTGTTGAACAATTCCCCAGATGCAGTAGAAGGGCTGTTCTCCCTTTTGATTCTGATAAAGGGACTTTGGATTTGCAGTTAAATGACCCAGGTAATTGATGCCTAAAAGAAAACTCAGGGAGAAAAAACTCCGAGACAACTTAGTTTTGAAGGTGAGATAAGGAAAGGATTTAATTTGTGCCTAGGCATAGGGTTACAATACACATGTTCCCGTCTGTTACAGATGTTACAATTTATAATACTCTCTGTCCAATCCCAGATTTTATCCTCCCTCTGGCTTTTGCCCTGGTCCACCCCCAGTCCCGCCCCTGGGGAATTGGGGTTGGGGTCTTTGAGACCCTTTTCTTCATCATTCTTCATCTTCTTCAGGGTACAGGGGGTACATGGTTACCCAGTTCTTGACTGTACTCTTGTGGTTCAGACCAGGATTAGATGTTCTCAAACAGAAGAGGCCTATCTTAAAGAGAGACTAAACATTTCTACTGGAATTCAGGGGATATTTGATATGGGGATCATGGAATGGGGTAATAGGGTTGGGAATGTGTGTAGTTACTATGCTAAGGGTAAGGGATTAAATGCTGCTGCTTCTAAAATCTACTTCTACTATATAACTACTTATAAAACTTATAAAAATTAGAAAAATAAAAAAAAACCTAAAAGGACCCTAAGACATCATAATGAATGCTCTGAGTAGGAACAGGATGGCCATGCCTCAGTCCAGGTGGAGGAAAGGGACAACTGGATTTATTGGATTGTATTGATTTGATGGTCTGGCACATCGGACCCACAGTACTATAAGGATCTAGTGGACTCCAGTGCAGTGCACCCAAATGACATCAGGGTACCCATCCAGATTTCTGGAACCACAGAGGGATCCCAACAACTGTCTGAGTTGGAGGTTGAGGTGAGCCTAACAGGGAACAAGTGCCAAAAGTACCCCATTGTGACCATCCCAGAGGCCAAATTTATCCTTGGCATAAACTAAATCAGAAGAGGGTACTTCAAAGACCCAAAATGGTACCAGTGGGCTTTTGGTATAGTTGCCTTGAGTACAGAGAAGATTAAACATCTACCTACCCAGTCTGACCTCTCAGAGTATCCCTCTGTTGCTCCAGATACTGCAGATCAAAATACAACAGGTGTTGATTGCTACCATGACTGGAGGCAATATCGCACCAACAGAGACCCCCTGGTTCCCATCCATGAGTTGATTCATCAATTGGAGTGATCTGCAAGGCTTACTCACCCTTTAACAGTCTCATATGGCCAGTGCAAAAGTCTGACGGAGGGTGGAGGTTAGCAGTGGACTCTTGTGACCTGAGAAAAGTCATGCCACCACTGAATGCTGCCATACCAGACATGTTAGAACTCCAATATCATAGAATCATAGAATACGCTGAGTTGGAAGGGACTCATCGGGATCATCGAGTCCAACTCCTGGTCCTGTGCAGGACACCCCAAGAATCACACCATGTGCCAGAGAGCATTGTCAAAACGCTTCTTGAACTCAACCAGGCTTGGTTCTGTGATCACTTCCCTGGGTAGCCTGTTCCAGTGCCCAACCACCCTCTGGGTGAAAAACCTTTTCCTGATATCTAACCTAAACCTCCCCTGACTCAGCTCCATGCTGTTTCCTTGAGTCCTGTCACTTGTCATGAGAATTAGGAGATTGGTACTTGCCCTTCCACTTCCCCTCATGAGGATGTGGAAGACCATAATAAGGTCTCCCCTCAGTCTCCTCCAGGTTGAACAAACCAAATGACCTCAGCTGCTTGGCATAAGGCTTCCCCTCCAGACCCTTTACCATCCTTGTGGCCCTCCTTTGGACACTCTCTGATAGCTTAATGTCTTTTTTTATATTGTGGTGCCCAAAACTGCACACAGCACTTATATGAACTCGGGTTAAAGGCAGTCAAGTGGTATGCCACAGTTGGTATCTCTAATGTGTTTTTTCTTAATTTGTTTGGAAGAAGAATGCAGGATGCAGTTTGCTTTCACGTGGAGAGGAGTCCAATACACCTAGAATCAACCGCCCCAGATGTGGAAGCACAGTCCTACCATCTTCCGTGTACTGATCCAGACTGCACTGAAATAAGATGAAGCTTTGGAATATCTGAAATACATTGATGATGTCATCATGTGGGGCAACACAGCAGAAGAAGTTTTTGAGAAAGGGAAGAAAATAGCCCAAATCTTTCTGAAAGCCAGTTTTGCCATAAAACAAAGTAAAGTAAAGAGACCTGCACAGGACATCCAGTTTTTAGGAATAAAATGGCAAGATGGACATCGCCAGATCCTAATGGATATGATCAACAAAATAACAGCAATTTCTGCACCAACTAGTAAGAAAGAAACAAGTTTTCTTAGACCCTGTGGGTTTTTGGAGAATGCACAGTCCTACTGTTTGTTATGGACTAACCCAGACTGCACTGGAACAGGGTGGTACCCCTAAACATCTGCAATACATTGACGACATCATCATGTGGGTTGATACAGCAGAGGAAGTTTTTGAGAAGGGAAAAAGAGTAATTCAGATTCTTCTAAAATCTGTTTTCACCATAAAGAAAAGTAAGGTAAAGGGACCTGCACAGGAGATCCAGTTCTTGGGAATAAAATGGCAGGATGAACATCATCACATCTCTACGGATGTGATCAATAAAGTAACAGTCATGTCCCCACCAGCTAACATGAAAGAAACATGAAACTGGTTCAAAAAGGGAAAACCCAACTGCCCAGGAATCCTGGACAAGATCATGGACTAGCCAGAAGGAAGAGATTTCAGTGCATTGTCCATGGAGGCAACTTGTGCTGGAGAGGTCCCCTGTAAAACTGTGGCAGGACATCCCCCTGGAATGTGACCAAGACAATGCCCTATTTGCAAATGTATCAGTGGTGAACTGAGAGGGGCCAGGTGATGTTGAAACCAGTCTGGCTTCAACCCTGAATTAGCATCCTGATGGTGAGGCAACCACTGGGAGTCAGGTGACTATCAGTCAATCGCTTTATACTATAAAAGTCCAGTCCACTCCCATACAGACAGGTTCTTCTAACATAATCCTCTTTGTGGTGTATGAGTGGAGATTCTTCCCTTGGGTGGGGATGCCCCTCAAGGATACTCTTCGAGGCTGAGAGAAAGAGATCTCCCCATGAGCGTAGGTATGAGTGTTACATCGATCTCCAATTAATAATTATTTCTTTTTGCTAGTTTTCATATAATTACTTTGATAATTAATATAGTACACTATCCTATCCTATCCTATGCCACTAGTAGTTTTAGCTTTTATACTGTGTAGTAAATAATTCTGATTAAGATCTTTTGTCTGATCATTTGTAATAATAAATGATTCATTTTATATAAATATTCTCGGTTTGCCATCATTAAAACCTGTGGGACAAAGGGATTCAATCACACCTCTATAATTCCTTAAATTTAAACTGTTGACAAAATCTGAGGCTAATGCTGGATCCGGTCGCACCGAGGCTCCTCTCTGAGAAGGAGTTCAGAAAGCAAGGGAGTCCTTTCTGTACCTCATGACTCAATGGCAGGGTTTCTTTAATAAACTTTGTCTAAAAACCCCCTACTCACACCCGTGACAATAATAAATTACCAGAAAATGAGAAGCAATATGCTCTATTTAATGATGAGTCCTGTCATGTTGTAGGAAGCCATCGGAACTAGAAAACTGCTGTATGGAGTTCCACATGAAAAGTCACAGAAACTGTTGAAGAAAACAGTGAGTCAAGTCAGTTTGCTGAAGTGAAAACAAGACAGTTGACTCTAGAGGTTACTGAATGAGAAAAATGGCCAGTAGTCTTTCTCTATACTGACTCATGCCTGATGGCAAATGCCCTGTAGGGGTGGTTACAGCAGTGGAACCAGGTCAACTGGCAATGCAGAGGTAAACCCACCTGGGGTCCTGCCTTGTGGCAAGACCTTGCTGCCCAGGTAGATAAACTTATTGTAAAGTTGTCATGTAGACATTCACATGAAGGACCATGTCACCAAAGAACATTGAAATAATGAGCAGGTAGACAAGGTTCAGATGGACTTTGAGAACTTCAGTGTGAACTATTCACATCTCTGTGGATGAAACATCAGACATTTGTATGTATGCAACCTACAGATGGGCTTGTGATTGAGGCCATCATGCATATTACCCATGAATGTGAAACATGTGCCACAGTCAAGTGAGCCACATGAATAAAATCTCCCTGGAATAGAGGGCGGTAACTGGGTTTTCAATATGGTAAGGCCTGGCAAATTGACTATACTGGACCACTGCAATGAACATGACAAGGCAAGTGCTACACAGTCACCATGGTGGAAACAACTACCAGGTGGCTGGAAACATACCCTGTAAACCATGTCACTGTTCAAAACATCATTTCAGGCCTTGAAAGGTACATTTCATGGCAACATGGTACCCCAGAAAGAACTGAATCAGACAATAGGACTCATTTCTGAAATAACCTTATAAACTCCAGGGCTAAGAAACATGGCATTGAGTGGATATATCACATCCCCTATCACCCACAAGCCTCTGGAAAGATTGAGAGATATAATGGTCTGTTAAAGACTATGTTGAGAGTGTTGGGCATTGGGACATGTAAGCACTGAGATGTAAATTTAGGAGAATCCACTTGGTTGGTTAACACCAGAGGATCTGCTAACTTCCCTGGTCCTGTCCAAACAAAACCCCTCTATACTGTGGGAGGAGCAAAGATTCCCATACTACACAGAGGGAAGTGACTGCGGAAGTTGGTGTGGATTTCTCCTCCCATGGGAAAAGGTAAGCCCATTCATGGAATTGTCTTTACTCGAGGACATGGATGTACTTGGTGGGTAATGCAGAAGGAAGGGGAGATCCGGTGTGTGCCTCAAGGAGATTTAAACTTGGGAAAAAATAATATGTGATGTGAGTTGTATGTTGTAGAAAGCAATGAATGACCCAGATCAACAAAGGGTGAGCTTTGCAAAGAACCAGGCAAGTGCAGCGACGACCCAAAAACAAGCTCGTGTTGGTGCCCAACAATTGAACATGCTGATGCTTCTGTCCTGAGCACCCATCTTGATAAATGGGGCCCAAGATATAGCCTGTTCTTATGAACATTTGTGGAAGTGACAGAAATCCGTGGAATGGGAAAATAATATATATCTGTTAAGGAACTGGGAATAGTAGTTAATGAGAATGTATGAATCTGTATGTTGGATATAAAGATGGTTTAAGGATGTAGTTTAAGTTGTAAGTGTTGGTAAGAAGGGATTTCAGTAATGAGAATTCAATACAATGGGATGGTTAGAAGATATAGAAATGTATTAAATTCTGTGAGACCTGAGCATGATACAAATGGTATGGAATAACGGGTGGAGATTGTATTGGGTCTGGTTGGTATGAAGGGTAGGGAAGCATTCATTATTGTTTGTCTTACAAAGGAACCACGACATGTACTAACACCCTACTTTCCTGGAATCAGATGGACTTTGCCTGCTGATAGGAAGTAGAGAATATTTTTTTTGTTTTCCTTTGCTTCCACATGTGACCTTTGCTTTTCTTTATTAACCTGCCTTCATCTTGACCTACGAATTTTTCATCTTATTTTTCCCCCTGCTCTGTTGAGATGGGAGCATGATAGTGCAGCTTGGTGGGTGTGGGAAGTAAGCAGGTTGAGGGTCTGGAAAAAAACAGACCTTTGCAGAGAGCAGAGGAACTCATTACAGGAATGAGTTGTAGCTCCAAAAACTGCCATCTCCCCAGGCAACAGCTAGCAGCCAATCAGATGTTGCAGTTACACTTTTTGCCTTATAACGAACGTTTTCCATGTTTGGCTATAAAAGGGTTGCGACCCTTTGAATAAATATCCCAGTTCTTCACTCCCTTTTGCTGAGTCCATGATTCTTAATGCACTGCAAAATGGCATCCCATAGTGGGGCTTAAGAAACAAGTTGTTTCTCTGACAGTGCAGCTCAACTGAACATTTCGGGAATTTTCGTTGAAAGTGTAGTGGGTTGGCTTTTGGATTTTTTAGGCCTTCCTTAGTAACGGGGGTCAGAAATCTAAGGAAGTATTCCATATCATCCTTTAGCGTAACACAGCATATAAAAAGGTGCAAATAAGAGAGTTCGTTCTTCTCTCTTCCGGTGGCTGAAGGCAACAGGTCTCTCCACAGACAGTCTTTGTTTGTATAGGCCAGGGCGTGCCTGCGTGGACCTGCCGTTACCTCCGGTCCCTCCGGGAGGTGTGGGGAGTTGGCTGGGGCTCCACACAGTTCTGTTGTCTCGTTCAGGGAAATATTTAATCCGGTTTTTTTTGTATTTATTCACTAGCTCTCTATTGAAAGGGTATATTTAAAAGACATTTGTTTTTTAGTTTTTTTATCCCTGTTTTTCCCTCCCTTTTCCCTTTTTCCCTCCTCGGGAGCTCCCTATCATGTGTACAATATATTCAAATTGTAAGTATAATTGTAAATATATGTAAATATATATTTTTTTTGATAGAATTCTGTTTGTTCAGGTTTCTTTCGTTTTTTTTCCTGTGGTTCATTTTTTTCCCTCACTTGGGAAAGCGGGAGGGGGGAGGAGACAGTTTGGACTTGGCGGGAGAGCCAGGTCAAACTGCCACAGAATGGAAGTGATGAAAATAGAGCTCTTAATTACCTTTCACTGGACGTTAAGGTAAGCAGCTGAGAACGAAATGGGAACTCCCTGAACTGAACAGCAAAAGGCAGTCTCACAAGTCTTTGCTAAATTCCTTAAAAAATATGGGAGGACAGTAGAAGAAGAAAATTTAGAATGTCTCCTTTTGTGGGTATCCAAAGCTGAATCCACGTTAAATACTACCGCAATATATGACCTGAGAGTTTGGGACGATATCAATTACAAACTATGGGACAGCGCCACGCTAGGCGATAAAATGGTTCATCATGGCTAGGCTTCATGAACGAAGATTTGGGGAGGGCTCTGCCCACATTTGCTACAAGCACGCTGGTGACTAAAAAGGTCAATACGAGATAGAGAAGTCCAGTTGCAAAAGGCACAGCAGAAGGACTCCTTAGGTGGTATATTCTGCAAGGTACGATTCTTTCTGCATTGTCTTTTCTCCTCAGGAGTGATCCTGCGTGCTTTCTCAAAGGAAGCAGCAGCGTTAAAGATAGTGTGTCTCCAGACCTCCCGATTGGAGGCCAGAGTAGACCAGTTATGTTGATCAATATGGCCAAGGTTGAGATATTGTTTCAGAGAGTCCTTGTATCTTCTCTTTGGGGTTCCTCTCTTGCGGTAGTCCTTGGCAAGTTCACCATAAAGCATGATCTTAGGGAGGTGGTAGTCCTTCATCCTTGAGACGTGTCCTGCCCAGCACAGCTGTGTTCTCAGCAACATGGCCTCAATACTTGTGACTGTTGCTTGTTCTAGAACAGACGTATTAGTCACATAATCTGACCAGTGGATGTTTAGGATTGTATGGAGGCAGCGTTGATGGAAGCGTTCTAGAGTCGCAGGTGGTGGCGGTAGATGACCCATGATTCAGTTCCATATAAAAGAGTAGACAGCACTATGGTTCTGTAAACACTGATCTTTGTACTTTTCTTCAAGTGTTTATTTCGTCAACCTCTTACCCACATTCACAAAGCCCTGTAGCGACGGGCGAGGATCAAAACGGCAGGTGAAAGGTGCACTGGAAGCCGCAGACCCAACCCTGCATGTAGGCGGTTCAGGATATTGGTCATCAGAGACTGACTGGAGATGACAGTCTCTTTGGGCAGCACCCTGAATGTTCAAGTAGCCTTTTCAAGGAGAGCACTGCTTGCTCCACTCAGAGAGGGGTCTAGAAAAGGTAGCCTAAACAAAGTTCATCTCCTCCTTCAACGGTTGGTTAATCGCAGCCAACGGGTGTCTTCTACTAATGCGGTCACACAAAGATCAAAAGACAAAGGCATACACCTGCCTCCAAAGGTGTACCCAAATTAATTCTAGCATGCTGGAACATCAGAACCATGCTTGATAGCGGATGTTCTGAGCGTTGTTCTGCCCTAATTGCCCATGAACTGTCACGTCTCAGCATCGACATAGCTGCTCTCAGTGAAGTTCATCTCCACAAGGAAGGCAGCCTTAGAGAACATGGTGCCAGTTATACACTCTTTTGGTCAGGTAAACCCAGAACCGAAAGGCATCTCTCAGGAGTTGGTTTGATGATCAAAAAACTCTATTTTTCCTAAACTCGAAAATCTGCCGACAAGTCATTCTGACCGCATTATCTCCCTATGCCTTCCACTCCACAACAACCAACACGTCGTCCTCTTTAGTATATATGCCCCAACTCTCCAAACTGACCCTGCCGAAAGGGATAAATTTTACACCGACCTGCGCCTCCTTACCCAAAAGGTTCCTGCAGATGATAAGATCATTATTCTTGGTGATTTCAATGCCAGAGTAGGAAAGAATTTTGAAGCCTGGAAAGGAATATTAGGCAAGCATGGTGTTGGAAACTGCAACGATAATGGTCGATTTCTGCTAGAATTCTGTGCAGAGCAACAGCTCACCATCACCAACATTATCTTTCAGTAGAAAAATAGTCTGAAGACAACCTGGATGCATCCTAGATCTAAGCATTGGAACCTCATCGATTATGATCTTGTCCGCGATGTCCACCATACCCGTGTGATGCCTAGTGCAGAATGCCAAACAGACCATCGACTTGTGTGCTGTAAACTTAACTTCAATCTTAAATTCAAATCTAAAAGGGGCAGTATCCAAAGGAGGAGACTCCAAGTTAACAATCTCCAATCAACCACAGTGAGAGACAGATTCCAGGCAAATCTTCAAACTAGGCATCCAGTAGTCCTCTGAAGAAACCTTAGGGTTCTCCTTCAAGAAGAAAAAGGACTGGTTTGATGAAAACAATCAAGAGATCCAGGAATTGTTGAGGAAGAAGAGAACCGCTCACCAAGCACACCTTGCACTGCCATCCTGTCATGTAAGAAATGCAGTCTCTTGTCTTGCATGCAGCAAGTTCCAACAGAAACTCTGTGACATACAGAACAAGTGGTGGATCAATCTAGCTGAAAAAACTCAATTATGTGCAGATACAGGTGATCACAGAGGATTCTATGAGGTCTTGAAAACAGCATACGGGCCTACATACCAAGTTCAAAGCCCTCTACTCAGTGCTGATGGTCAAAAGTTTCTGACAGATAAAACCTCCATTCTGAATCGATGGTCTGAACACTTTCAGACTCTTTTCAGTTCCAACCGTGTAGTCCAAGACTCAGCAATTCAGTCCATCCCACGACAACTGGTGAAGAATGAATTGGATATTGCCCCCACTCTGAGAGAAACTCCTAAGGCCATACAGCAGGTGAAAATTGGCAAGGCAGTTGGGGTTGATAAAATTCCACCTGAAGTCTGGAAACATGGGTGCCAAGCACTCCATGCTAAATTTCGCGAGTTTGTGGTGCGCTGTTGGGAACTAGGCGAACTACCATCAGACCTTCGTGATGCAGTCATCATCACTATGTATAAGAAGAAAGGTACTAAATCAGATTGTTCAAATTACCATGGTATTACTCTGCTCTCCATTGTTGGCAAAAACCTGGCAAGAATACTCTTGAACAGACTAATACCCGCTATAGCTGAAGGAATTCTACCTGAAAGTCAGTGTGGTTTCAGAGTCAACAGGAGTACCACAGACATGGTATTTGTTCTCAGACAACTGCAAGAGAACTGTAGGGAACAGAACAAAGGTCTTTATGTAACCTTTGTCGACCTCACCAAGGCTTTCAATACTGTGAGCAGAAGAGGTCTGTGGCAGATTTTGGAACGTTTAGGTTGTCCCCCCAAGTTCCTCAAAATGATCATCTCACTCCACGAGGATCAGCACGGCCAAGTCAGATATGGCAACACACTTTCTGAGCCCTTTCTAATAAAGAATGGCATGAAACAAGGCTGCGTTCTCGCTCCTACCCTATTCACAGTCTTTTTCAGCATGATACTCCAAAGGGCCACGGCAGACCTCGAGGATCAGGACGGTATCTACATTCGATATCATACTGATGGAAACTTATTCAACCTAAGGCGACTGAAGGCCCACACTAAGACCTTAAACCATCTTGTCCGGGAGCTGCTTTATGCTGATGACGCCGCCCTTGTTGCCCACACAGAAACAGCCCTGCAGCGTTTAACATCCTGCTTTGCTGAGGTTGCTGAGCTCTTTGGGTTGGAAGTCAGCTTAAAGAAGACAGAAGTTCTCCATCAACCTGCACCTCAGGAAGTCCCCCATCATCCCCACATCACCATTGGTCAATCAGAACTCAAATCAGTCCAGCAGTTTAATTACCTAGGTAACCTCATCTCCTCGGATGGTAAGATTGACAGAGAGATAGACAACAGGTTAGCAAAGGCATACAGTGCTTTCGGAAAGCTTCATAAAAGAGTTTGGTGAAACAAACACCTGAAGAAAAGTACAAAGATCAGTGTTTACAGAGTCATAGTGCTGTCTACTCTCTTATACGGATCTGAATCATGGGTCATCTACTGCCACCACCTGCGTGTCCTAGAACGCTTCCATCAATGCTGTCTCCGTTCAATCCTAAACATCCACTGGTCAGATTATGTGACCAATATATCTGTTCTTGAACAAGCAGCAGTCACAAGTATTGAGGCCATGTTACTGAGAACACAGCTGCATTGGGCAGGGCACGTCTCCAGGATGAAGGACCACCGCCTCCCTAAGATCCTGCTTTATGGGTAACTTGCCACCGGCTGCCGCAAGAGAGGAACCCCGAAGAAAAGATACAAGGACTCCCTGAAACAACATCTCAGCCTTGGCCATACTGACCACCATAACTGGTCTACTCTGGCCTCCAATCGGGAGACCTGGAGACACACCATCTATAACGTTGCTGATGATTTTGAGAAAGTACGCAGGATCACCCTTGAGGAGAAAAGGCAATGCAGGAAGAATCGTACCTTGCAGAATATACAATCTAAGGAGTCTTTCTGTTGTGCCTTTTGCAACCGGACATGCCTGTTTCGTATTGGCCTTTTCAGCCACCAACGTGGTTGCAACAAACGTGGGTAGAGCCCTCCCCAAATCTTCGTTCGCGAAGCCTAGTCATGATTATCGCCACAGAGCCAGGGCACTGGACGCATGCCTGAGCAAGCAATGACAAGCTGCTTTCAGTGAAAATGGAAAGAACTGTGAGAAATATCTCTAATTAAAATTTCGGAGATGGTCAAATAAAGTGAAACAAAGAACTCTATTATCAGCACGCTGGGTGCACCGAACTTGTGACCAAGTTTGAGCACACCCTGAATGGGAGGGACAAGCCCTTTTAAGACCCTTTGATTTACATAACCACTCCCTCGCTTCTCCCATGCCAAGCCTCGTTCTTTTCTTCCTTAAAAGGTGATATAGTCTTCTTGCAGTCCATTGGTTGTTTTAAACAACCTATCAAGTTGTTTCCCTGCCCCTGGTCGCATGGTCCCTTGGTAGTGAGCCCAGACCGGTCTTACTGCCTTACATACCTTCCAACCCACCTTCACACCGTAACTGTAAGTAACAGTAAGTAACTGTAAGCAACCCTGTAAGCAGAACAGTAAGCAGCAATAGGTAACTGTAAGCAGAACAGTAAGCAGCCCACCAGTCCTCGGCCACAAAATGGCTCCCCAACTCCCCAAATAAATGGCCTCCAGGTATCTCGGCATGAGGCAACAATGGAAACTCCTGCTTGTAATAAAACTGTCTTATTAATTTCCTACAGAACTGTTGTCTGGTTCCTGCGGTGTCTACTGATGGGAACTCCTAGAAATGAAATCAACTCCAAAAATGAGAAACCACAATAAACAATGAAGTCGGATAGGGCGGCAGCAGAGGCAGAGACTGTAGAGTGAAATCGCTGAATGCTTGGTTTTTGTTTACAGTGCAGAGTCTTCTGGTGTGGCAGTATGGTATTGGGTTTTGTTTTGTTGTTAAAATAATGTTTACCTTTGTTTCTAATTGTTTCAGCAAGTGCCCTTCTGCCCTTACAGTATTAAAACATACACCACATAAAGTCACACACAGTTTCACCAGGACCAATCAGCAAAGGCAATGCAAAACCAGAATAAAATACAGAACATGTATGTATGAAATGCATGAAAGGTAGCAGCCAGCATGAATGTAAAAAATGTATGTGTGTGTGTGTGAATTCAAGCAACAATACCTCAAATAAAAACACACTTATACAACAGTCTGTCAGCAGACTTTGCCTGCACCTTCTATCGACACTGACCCTCAAGATCTCTCTTTAAAAAACAAAAGGGGGGGCAGTACAGGTTAACCCCACAGGAACATGTTGCCAAAGCCTGCTATATATTAAAATTTTAAATCAAACACAAGTGATATGAAACTTCAAGAAAAAGTCCAAGTTGTAATTAAAGGCTTGCAAACAAATCAGTGGGATCACTTTAAGGGATGAAGGTTAAACAGTCAGTTAAATATATGTTACAGTTAGGATTGGTTTACATGTATATTTGTATATTTTTATACTATATTTATTGAAATGTTTACAATGTTTACAATTAAGTAAGTGTTTCTAAAAAATAAAGAGGGGAATTGAGGGAAATAAGCAGGTTGAGGGCCTGGAAAAAAACAGACCTTTGCAGAGAGCAGAGCAACTCATTACAGGAATGAGTTGTAGTTCCGAAAACTGCCGTCTCCCCAGGCGACAGTTAGCAGCCAATCAGATGTTGCAGTTACACTTTTTGCCTTATAAGGAATGTTTTCTGTTTGTGTTTGGCTATAAAAGGGCTGTGACCCTTTGAATAAATGTCCCAGTTCTTCATCCCTTATGCTGAGTCCATGCCTCTTGTTGCCTGTAGGAGATGAGGAAAAAAAACTCCAAAGTAATTTAATTGGAGATAAGAAAAGGGTTTAATTTGTGCCTAGGCATAAGATTACAAGACGCGCCGGCTGTGTACAGGTGTTACAATTTATAATACTGCTTGTCCAATCCCAAGTGTTTACACTGCGTAGCTTTTGCCCTGGTCCACTCCCATCATCTTCATCTTCTTCAGAGCACAAAGGGTACACAGTCACCCAGTTCTTGACTGTACTTTTGTGGTTCAGGCCAAGGCACAAGTGTCCTTAAACAAAAGGGCCTACTCTTAAAGAGAGACTATACATTTTCTACTGGAATTCAGGGGATATCCATATGGGAGCATGGAATGAGGTATGTAAGGGTTGAGGAATGTGTAAACTACTGTGCTAAAGGGTAAAGGAATAAGGACTGCTGCTTCTAAAATCTACTTTTACTACTTAACTACTTATAAAGTTTATAAAAATTAGAAAAACCAAAAAACTAGAAGAATCTTAAGGCATCATCTTAATGCACTGCAGGTGGGCACCTGGCAGTCAAGGTCAACCCACCACATCACTATTTATTCAACAGGCTGAAAATCAAACTTATGTGGGTCGTCTTCCACCACCAAAATATTATAGGGTGGTGTCATCGTTTAACACCAGTGTCAACTAAGTACCATGCTGCTGCTCGCTCACTGTTCCCCGCCCCACCCCCAGTGAGGAGGAGAATTGGAAAGACAAAGTTAAACCTGAGAGGAACAATTTAATAATTGAAATGTATTTTAATAATAATACCAAATATGCTAATAATATTAATAAATATAAATGCAATTATAAGGAGAGGGAGAGAGAGCAACAGAACACAAGAGAAACAAGTGATGCACGATACAATTGTTTACCACCTGCTGACCAATACCCAGCCTGTACCCAGATAGCAATCAGCCCCCCTTCTGGGTAACTCCCCCCCAGTTTATATACTGGGCATGATATTATATGGTATGGAATATCTCTTTGGTCAGTTCGGGTCAGCTGTCTTGGCTATGCTCCTTCCCAGCTTTTTGTGCAGCTCCTCACTAGCAGAGCAGGAAACACTGAAAAGTCCTTGACTTAGGGTAAGCACTACTTAGCAACAACCAAAACATCAGTATGTTATCGACATTATTCTCATACTAAATGCAAAAAAAGCACCACTGTATCAACTCCTAAGAAGAAAATTAACTCTGTCCCAGTCAAAACTAGGACAGTACCCACCCCTTATTCCATACTATTTACATCATGTCACATCCCCCACTTCCCAATACTGCATCACTTTTCCTGTATTTTGATAGATATATACACAGATATCATTCCCATAGTCTTTGGACCATCCCTGTAGAAGTCCTTTGAGTTTGTTTAGTCCATGACCTAGGGTTCCTTCTGTCATAAGCTTTTCAGGGCAGGAAAGATGGTGTGTGGTGTTGGATTGTTTAACGTTGAAGACAGTTCTCTTCCCGTTACTGCTGCGTTCATTCAGTTTAATCAAAGTTCATTCTTCATTGATTGTGAAGGGGAATTGGATTCAGATCTCTGGATGCAAAGGCAGAAAAGCGGTTGAGTTATTGTTATCCCTGCAAATTGAGCAGCTGCAAAAACAGGTACAGGAAGGAAAGGAGAGAAAGAAAAAATTAAAAGAAAATATTTGGGGTTTTGATGTTCTGAGCGACCAAACCTGGTGGCTGCCAGATGGCAGCATATGGTCCTTCAGTTCAAACGTCAACCCTAACCATAAAAGAAATTGGGAGACTACAATGTGTTTACTCTGTGCAGCACCTGTGCTCCCTAATTAAAAAATTACTAACATACCACAATATGAAGTTTCTGTTGCAGTACGAAATGGAACTTCTGAAGTTATAGCTGATTCGGAAATGTGACAAATCATCTTCAGAGTCTGCTCCCCGTAAAATTCACTGGTTTAGCCAGTCCAAAAACTGGACAGGAGATGCAGACTAACAGTTGATTACCAGTGCGTAAATTCCAACACAGCCCAACTAACAGTTGCAGTACCCAATATTGCTACACTAACAACCACACTACAAGCAGACACACACCCATGGATGGCAGTGCTAGATATAAAAGATATGTTCTGTATAATTCCCTTATACGAGGATGTAGTGGGTTTCTGTGGATAGGTTTTGGTAGCGGGGTGGGGGGGGCTACAAGGGTGGTTAACGGCGGAGGGGGACAGACAGAAATGCTCACAAATCAATATGATTGGCAAAAATGTCTGCTTTATTAGAGGAAAGGTAGCTCATATGCTGCCTGTGACACACAGACATGTGATTCTTCCCCAGGTTACATTGGATACATAAGGGAAACATACTGTGGTGTACAGTACTAATTGGATAACAGCAGGTGTCCATAAAACTTGTTTTCCTGCCAAAAGAACTCCTCCTTCACCTTGGCACAAGGTCTGCAGCCATATTAGTGGCGCAGTATTTTTTACTGTCTGCACCCAGTCATGCCAAGGCAAAGGTCTCAGAAATGCAATAGAAATTATTCACACAGTTTCTGTCCTCTGACAAATCCCCCGTTGAAGTTTGAACAATTTAAATTGCATTTCTGTAACATTCCTTATTGTATCCATAACATTTCAATAAATGCAAACATACAATAACACTACTATCATTAATAAACTTAACAACCTATTGACCCCAAGATGTGTGCTCCCAAAGTGTGCCTAAAAGTGCTTCTTTAAATGTGGGGTTTATTCTTAAAACTTCCACTCCGTCCAGAACATCCCTGGAAATGGAACTCCATTCAACCCTGGGCCATATGTCTTCTGTTATTCTTTTTCACACCTTGGCCCTTAAATAACACAATGGCATAATCATACATTAATACTTGATCTTCTGTTTCTGTTGCACCCTTTGCATACCATTCTATTGCAGCTTCAGGATTTTTTGCCACTTTATGTAAAGGTATCAGTGTATTTGTTTATCCAAAAGTGTTTGTGTATGTGTAAGTGAATATTCACACATATACATGCATACATTTTCATTCATTCACTTTCACACGGTGGCCACCATCATTCAAACACACTTCACACAAACATACTTTTGAATCTCATTTCACTGTGTCTCATGAATTACGAAACCATACTAATTCTCTAGTACCTTTTGGTGTGAAAGCTTCTCCACCAAACAGGTAAACTTTCCTCCACCAGTTAATCTAAGATCTTTACCTTTTATAATTATATGCCTAAACATACTAAAATATTGTGCTCCAACAAAACCAAAAATACTGTGCCTTAAAAACACTAAAATGTGCTCATAATGCTGAAAAATTGTGCTCTTGTAATACTTACTTTAAAGTTTGTACAATACACTCTCTTAAATCCTTAATTTCATGTGCGTAAAAAGTATACTAAAAAGGTGTATATGACTAAGAAAAACTATGTTTATAATACTAAAAAAATTGTGCTCCAAAAACTGTGTTCTAACAATATTGAGGAAACTGTTAGCCACAACAGCTCCTAATGTTACCATTGTTACCTGCAGAAAACAGCATCAACCTTATTCTTTCTTTACAAGACTTCATTCATCATGCAGGCAGTTACGAACACCTGTGTACAAAAAAACTTAACATATGAAACAACTTTTGCAAGTGAGCTGAGGGGGCTGCCACCTGTTCTCTCCCCGTTTCTGTCTTGTATCACTGACCTCTATTCCAAATATTGTCTGGCAATTTGGTAGTATTTTACGAACTATACAAGCAATCCACCCTGTTAAAGTTTTTCTAGTTTGGATATGATATAGAATTTTACCGCAAAAATTGTTATTGCACAAGCACATATAATCTTGGGTAGACTCGTAAGCCAAAAGGTTTCTGTCATATGCTGATCCCAAATAATTCTTGCCACCTGCTGTAACACTACTGGGATGAAATACATACAAATACAAGCACTGCAAAATAATCACTGTCTGATGTAGAATTCTGAAACCACACCAGTCTGCCTGATCTTCACAACATCACTGGTGTGACATGAACAGCACAGAAACAGACCATTGTATACAGCGACAACCATTAGGCCTCAGGATGTTACAAGTTCTATAGTTTTCCACTGTCTTCTTTCCCCTTTAGTGACACAGCTGCCCCATCCCAGGAGGCAAAACCAAGCACAAGTGCAGACACTCTGCACACGCCATCACATATGTCCACTTCTTGAAGCCAGGGCTTAGCTCTAGCCTCTACCTTTAACACTGCTGCAAGAACAACTCGGCAGCACAGTTCAGGATAGTTTGTTTCCAAATTTTGGTTAAATTCATAATACAAATGTAATCATATTATAACTTTCTATGCTGGAGAAAAATGCAAGTTGTGATTCCAACTCTGATCCTTGCTTGCTAGCAATATAATACCACATACAAAAAGAATAAGTGGAAACACCTTGTTGGTGGCAGAGATTTCCTTAACTCTGGAATAGTAGATTCAGGGATCTATTAGGGCAAGAGGTCTGCTATACAAGAAAGAAAAAAACAATGCATTTTGTTCTTTAAGATGCATGGCCTGCATTGAATGGTTAATGCATGGTCATAGTTATTGTTCTGATTAATACAAAGATGACAAAAGCAATTAGAACAGTTTCTCTAATTTACTGTATTTTGAATCATCTGCTCATTCTCAGGCTAGGCTCACCGGAGCCACAGATTGGCTCCTCTTATTCATGACAATTACTAATGATAGATTGAGAATGAATATTTTTGATTTGTGATAAAACCAAACGAATAAGGATTATTTGAATAGAATCATAGAAGGCATATTAGAGGTATCGTTAGTCATACCAATTTTAACACCAGGTGCATCTCAGGTCTTTTCAATACAGACCATACATTTCTGGCACTTGGGATCAAATTAAAGATTTTGTGTCGTTTTCTCTCTTTCTCCAAAAGTATAATTAATATTATCTCAACAGGAAACTAAAAATATAACCACAAAATCAAAAATATAACTACAAAGCTCTTTCTCTTCAGAACACTGTAGAAATGTCTCCCACTACTCCAAGAAGGAAGGAAAAGTTAATTACATAAAAGTTAATTTACTTACTTTTCAATATATTTAGCACATTTAAGTCTACAACAGTGAAAAAATACTGTTTGATTATTCTTTTTAATACTCAGCTTTAAGCTACATGTGCAGTTCAGAAGGATAGAGAAGGTCAGATTCCAGTTTGCAATCGGTCCCTTAGATGTGATCTACATGATCTGCTCGTATTTTTAGTTCTTTTACCTATGAAATTCTGGTAAGAGAACAAAAGTCACAACATAAGCAGCACAAAGGAAAACAAATAACTAGTTGTAAGATCATGTAACTCTGTAATTGTGGAACAACAGCACAGAACAGGTAAAAACCACACCTGTTATATTAAAATCTTAAATCACTCACAGTCTTTAAATAATTTACCGAATGTAAAGTTAACTAAATATAGCTTTGAGATCGTTATATTGGGAGGTAAACTAGAAAAATTTTACTAAATTCAACCTGACTCCAGTAACTCAGTTTTGTTGCAATCTCTACTGATTTCCTGACAGACTACCATGTAGTCTCCAGACATTTCTGCTTTATAAATCAAATGGGCATAAAAAGTTCTAATTCACGCATCAATGGTTTTTGAAAAGTGTAATTTAGTAATCTGCCCTTTTATCGGTATAAATGAAACACACACATTTTGCATCTTGTTAGGTTATCTGAAAAATAATCTGAAATTCATGTAGTGTAACTGTTGACATAACATCACTGCAGAGAGATAAGTCAAACTTCACAGCATAGTGTGTGCCTGAGTAGTGTTTTTAATAAAAGCAATTAGGCTGTATGCTATATCAGCAGTTATAAAACATTTAAAAATGTATAATACGTTTCATTTGACCAAACTGCTCTGTACATACTGTACGAATCCACAACAGAAGATATATATTAAAATCTGAAAAAATGTACTTGCTGTTATGTTATAAATAGAATATTAATAATTCCTTAAACAGTACATGAAATGCAGTTCAAAGTTGCAACTCTGTCACAAACACAGAAGAAAAAAAAAATAATGAATTCACTAAACTTGACCAAGGAAAAGAAATAATATCAGACAGGAATGTAAACTAAACATCCAAATGTTAAATCAGCTAAGTAAACCTTTTTAAACACAATTCTAAAGATGTGATTTCCACTGTCACAATCACTTCGCAGTTTATAACAGGAAGATAGAGAGATGTTTTATCTAAGAATTAAGGAAATCCTCAGCCTGCTGGCTTTCCATTTATCTTATTTGCAAAGTTGTAGTTGTTGTAAGGTAAATTCTACTCTCTCCCTAGTTCTGAGAAACTGCTGGAGATGGTGCAAGTCTCACTCAGTTGCTAAGCAACAAATTATCTCTATTGTGTGAACCTTATTTCCCCTCCTGCTAAGACTGAATACAATATTTGGGCAGAAGGTCTTTACAGGGGTAAGATGTAACTAAAAATAAGGCAATTCACTAAAGCTTTTATATAAAGATTCATTCTCTGGGATTGCATGCTAACTTCTAGGAAAACACAATCTTTTAGTTTTAAGTTATCTACAAGTGAGTAGAAGGACTAAAGAGAGAGATTCTGCTTTCTCTTCTCAATTACTGATGTGATAGCCAATAAAGACCAAAGAAGAGATAATTTGCTTATCAACTTATATTTGCAACACTGTAATTACAAACTGTGATATGCATATTGATTGTATCATATACATGTACATTCTGTGGGTTTTTGCTAAGTGTTTAATGTATGGGTTTTCTTACAGCTAAAGCTAAGAGAGTTATCTCTACAGCCAGTCATAGTTCATGTATTCTTCGACGAACAGGCGCCTAAAGATTTAAAATTCTACTATATTTACAGCCAAAAGCTAAAAGGGTTATCTCTACAGCCTGTCATAATTCATGTATTCTTGGACGAACAGGTGCCTAAAGATTTAAATTTCTACTATATTTTATTCTTAGGATAGTAAGGAAGTTTTAGGCCTCTTGACCTTGTGAGGGTCTGTTTTGTTTCTTTGTGGGGGTGTAGTTGAGTTTGGCAATCCATTTGTTTTGTTTTGATGTAGTCACCCATTTGTTTCACGAATCACGATTATTTATATATCACACAAACCATAATGTTATGTTACAATAATTAGTGATATTTTGTTATGTTACCTGTAGATCTTAGAAATATATATATACATATAAAATGATGCCTAAAGCAATATGAGAGGGAACTAATTATGTCAAGAAAAGGACCCGAAAAGAGAACAGAACTATTTCCCAGCGGCAAGATAGCACATGCGCAGAAGAGGTTGAAACTAGCCGAGCTTGTCTCCTAGCAACAAGATAATGCATGCGTATAGCTTCTCGGCAACAGAACAGAGCCTGCGCAGATAGACCTGATGACGTAAAACAAAGGAATCAAACAAAAGGAGGGGACTTTAAAAAGATAAGCAGTTACAAACCTATAAAAGGTAGATTGAAAATTATTGAAGTGTGCCTTGGATGAGCAAGGAAGGCTCATCAAGTCACCCAGCGCTGTTTTGTTTATTTGATTTTTATATAAATCTTTAATAAATTTTTTTTACTACGATATTTAAATCTAGTATTGATTTTACTTATAACAACTGACATGCCTGGTTTCTGCGGGGCAACTCCCCCGCAAGCCAGTCACCACCGAGCTGCTGTTCCCCGGGTCGCTCCGTGCGCCGTGCAGCTCCCGGGGATCCCCGCAGAAGTCTGGCTGGCCCTGCAGAAGTAGCTGTCGGCGTTGCCGCCTATCCCGCCGCCGCCTCTGTCGCTGAGGTCCCTCTGCCGCCTTTTGCCGTGGCTGCCAGCGCCGCCTCCCCCACGGCCGAGCTCGGCGCAGCGGCAGCCCCAGCGCACCTGGGGCTGCCTTTTCACCCTGGTCGCGTGTGTCCACCCTCGTTCTGCTGTATGCACTGCGGTCTCTGTCGTGAGCAGTACCTGGAAGGGACCTTCCCAAAATGGGGTTAAAGAAGTTTCTTTCCATCTCTTTATTAGGACCCAATCCCCAGGGTTTATTTCATGTATCTTGAAATCTAATGGTACTGTTTGGGCTAAGGCTCCTAGTTCTCTTATTTCTGTCAACCTTTTGCAAGTGTTTGTATGTATGGTCTTAATTTGGCATCAATATTGCTATAGTCACCTACTGCATCCTTTAGCCAGATATAAGGCATTCCATTAAGCATTTCATATGGTGATAGACCGAGGTCTGTCCTGGGTTGGGTTCGAGTACGCAGTAAGGCCAGGGGTAAACACTTAAGCCATGACATCTGAGTTTCAATCATCAATTTGGTTAGGGCTTGCTTCAGAGTCTGGTTCATTTGCTCAACTCTCCCTGAACTTTGGGGGTGCCAGGGAGTATGGTGTTTCCACATGATTCCTAACGCAATTGTTATTCCTTTAAGTATTTTTGAGGTGAAATGAGTTCCTCTGTCTGAATCTATACTATATACCATTCCGTATCTAGGAATTATATTTTCAAGTAGTACTTTGATTACAAAATTTGTTGTAGCCCTTCCCGTAGGTATTGCTTCCACCCAGTGGGTCAGATAGTCTATTATTACTAGTAGATATTTCCATCTATTCACAGGTGGGAGTTCTGTGAAATCCACCTGTATTCGCTCGAAGGGTCGGTATACTATATCCCTTCCCCTTACAGGAGTATTTCTCATAACCTTTTTATTCACTTTTTGACGTGTCAAGCAGTGGCTGGTAACTTGTTTAGCGATTTCAAAAATTCCTATGCACTCATAACATTGTAAAAACTGATTTTGTTTTCCCCTCCCCTCTTTCGGTCTGATGGGAGGGCACGGATTATGCAGGTTTGGGAGGGTTGGAGTGGAAGCAACAGCTCCGTCTTCGCCCCCAATGGCGCAGCCAGAGGGTCCTGTGTTAGGTTGGGCTGGGACTCCAGCCACAGACACCATTCTAGGCTCTCTTGCAGCCTCTGCACCCCAGCCGATCTCTTGCTCGCAGCTGCTAAGGGGTTATGAGTTGCTCCGCTCGTGCTGGCTACAGCCAAGAAATACTTTGCCTTTGCCCCTGCTGCGGCTCTCGCTCTGTCTGCAAAGGCGACAGCAGCTCCTGTATCAAACCCAGATTTTTCCTGTCCCGCAGTTGGACCCATTCTTTCTGTGCGCGTGGTTAACGCTGCTCCGGCACTCGCATCTGCCGTCTCTGCCTGGACCACACTAGCAGGAACTAAAACTTCTCCACTAGTCAGAGCAACAACTAGGACTAGCTTTTCTTGTCTCCGCTTTATTGTGCTCGTCACAGTTTTAAACTTCGGGATCGCTCTCTGCTCTAATTTCGCTTTCTCTGTCCCCGGATCTTTTCCTGTCACACGCATTCTCACTGTATCACACACAGGTAACACTTTTTCTTCACGGAGCCAGCCAGTTCCGTTGCCGTGGTAACGGCCGTTCCAGAAGCCTCCCCTGCTCTCTGAGCCGGGAGTTCCGTTGCCGTGGCAATGGTTGTTCTTATAAGCGTCTCTCCGCCCACCGTACTAGCTTTCTGCTTTCTGTTCTGATATACTGCCCAAGCTATCTCTAATAATTTCCTCTTTATATCTTTTGTGGGCTGTCCCACAAACAGGTATACCAGGCGTCTCTTTCCCAAGTCTGATTCTAAGTCAATATCAATATATTTTCTAACCATATCTTTCAACCTGTTCAAAAAGTCTGTGGGCGACTCATTTGCCTTTTGCCTGGTTTCACACATTTTGACCCAACTCATTTCTCTTGTCTTTGTTTCTACAACAGCACAGTTCGCCGTAAACTTTAGGGTCTCTCTTGCACTCGGGGCATGCAGCTTTGTTCTTACAGCTCTCGTATCGCTATCGCCACCGATTAAATCAACTGCCTGAGCACCCATCTGTGGTGCTGGGCTACTCGCTCTCACAAACACATCTACATTTGGGGCCGTCACCCCCCCCTGGGGCCGACGCGTTCGCTTCACTGTCACTGTCTAGATCAGCGACTCCTACGCCTGCCGTGTTTGCACTGGCCAATTCCGGCGGCGCTTTCGCTGTGACTTCTAAAATTTCTTTTGTTTCTACAACAGATACCGCATCTATAATAACTTTCTCTGATGTTACTACACCAAAAGCAATCTTACTAAAAGCTGACTTTTCAGCCTTCACTACTCCGTTACCGATACAACTATCAACTTCAGCTGTTACTTGTTCCTCTACTCCTGAACTCACTTCTGCTGTTGCTGTGACAACTTTATCTGCCCCGGCAAAGCTACTAGCTGCTGCAGAGCTACAGACTGCTTCTCCGCTCACTGGAACAGGCAGGGCAGACCCCGCAGCCATTGCCCCTGTGGGGCCAGGAGTTTCTCCTGCTATTACTCCTGTTGCAGCTAAACTAGATGTTATCTCTGGGCTAGCAAGCTCCGCAGCATCTGCATAACTCTCGCTCTGCTCTACCGCGCTGCAAGCAGCTTCAACAAAAGCTGATTTCACCTGCACCTCTGCGTACTCCAGCCAAAACGACAGGATTTGCTCCCGCTGGACCAGAGCTAACTTCTCCAGAGGCTTTAATTTACCTAATCCCTCCCGGTGCAGCCATATCCACACCAGGGGTCCGCCAATGGCTCCTGCCGGCTCAGCAGGAGCCGGTCCCGGGGCCGCTCCTCCTGCAGCTCCCGGGCTGTTTTCTCTCCCATCCGGTTATATTAACACATTTAAATCACCATTCTCTGTGTTTTTAAATAAAACTCGTGAGACGGGGGTAGTTTTAACTCAATCTTTTCTCTCTTTTTCTAATTCTGCTTCTGATCTTTCTGCCCTTTCTGAGCTTTCATTTCTCTTATCTTCCACCCCCAATCCAGGGTGTGTTAATAGGGACAAAAACAACTCTGCGTATCGAATTTTCCGCCACCTCTGTTCTACATGTAAAAACGAGATTAATTGAAACACTGTGTTCAGTTCAAACGGACCAAATTCCGGCCATGCTACTCCTCTCATTTGTCCAAACAACGGCCAGGTATTTACAGACAGCCTACACAGTTCTTCCTTCTTTAAAGTTGTCTCAGAACTACTTAAAGTCTTCCAATGTTTTAAAACCAGACTTAGGGGGAATTCTTCAGGGATCTTAAATTTTGAATCCACACAACCTATGCTTGCAAAACAAAAACAAACCACAGTCACACACTGAGATTCAAACTTATTACTTTGGGGTTACGATGCTGTTAACGTAACCTCTCAGCTATTTACCGAGTCACATTGACTCCAGAGCCCCACCGGCTCTTCCACAGCGTCAGAGCACCGGAGGGCGTCCCCTCCAAACCAAACAGCCCTAGGCTAACTGGTTCTGACCTGGGATGGCGAACTACTCGTTCGCCTCCTGAAAAGCTTTTAAGCAAACTTTTCAGGAACCCGTGTTCCCTATCTCCCGGAACACAAAACACAAAACTTTCCCGCAGCTGCTAACTAACTAAATAGGTACCCCTAGAGGACTGTCTAAGGGTATATCCAGCAATGCCTGTCTGCTCCTTTCCTTCCTGGGGCAACTTAATTTACTAAATCCCTGCCCCATATTCCTGAGGTCCCTTCTAAAGTTTTCTACCTTCCCACCGATCCTCTGGGATCCCTTTTAGGATTTTTCACTGACTCAGTGGTCCCTCCTGAAAAACTCCCACCGACCCCAGAGGTCCACTCATCAATTCTTCCGCTTCGTCCCTTCACCTGCTGCTCCCCTCGCGGTGAGACAGAAATGAGGTTAGAAGGACTCCACACTCGATTCGCAGCTACGCTGCGTCTCATTCACTCATTCACCGACCTCTTTATCCGCCCCCCCAAAGTGATACTCACAGTCCGTTGTTCTCACTCGGGTCTTCGTGCACAAGAATTATGGGCTTTTTGCTGCAGCACTCCAGGAGCTTTTTAATTCCTTGCTTTTATCATATGCATGCGTTACCCTTGGTCCTTGTTGAAATATTAGGCCTGTGAATAGGCCACTGAAAAACAGCGGGCGCGCTCCTATCTCAGGCGCTAAATATCTCTCAGAACACAAAGGGTATCACGTCGGGCGAAGTCACCAAGTTTTGTGACAAATAGAAACCCAATCGGGCAATTTCCAATCAGAATTTATTATATGATAAAAGCAAATTCAGCGCTGGGTGATCAGGGAGGGGTCCAACAACTCCCAACACCTGTCACACCCAAAGAAGACAGTTGTTCTACATTTATTTCCAGCTACTACATGAATATTCATTATACATAAGTATAAACATTACACATTGTTAGGTACATGAGTATAAACATGTTAGATACATAAGTATAAACATTACACATTGTTAGGTCATACATTCAACAGATGTTTGCTTGTTATCTATACAAAGTTATAAATTTTAAGAAAGGTGCTATTATCTAGCTAACTAAAAAAAATTCTCTCACTACAAATCCTACACAAGGTAAAAGGGAGGTAAATTGTCTTTTTCTTTTCACAGGGGCCCAATTAAGTTTTACGATTTGTTTTTCTTTTCTCTCTCCGGGTCATATTGACCTTACACTGTTTTCTCTTAATTAACTCGAATCATTCTCTCAGTTTATCACATCCCCTACAGCGGACTGATCGGGGCGGAAACTCGCCATAGTCCCACCATCTCCCGACAGAACTGTTTGAACATTTATGAGTTCCCGTCGCTCAGAACTTAACTCTTGTAGCGACTCAACTGCCAGACCCCAAATTATAGTACACTTTCTAGCGTCTTCCGATCCCGTAGAGATCCCGTCCCAAAACAATTCCTTTGCAGCGTCCCTTGTGGACACCTGAGAGGCAGTTCGAGCAGTGGGAAGTAGATTCTTCGCTCTCACCCAGTCTATTAACCCCTTAGGGGCTTTTTCATCAGAAACAGGTTCTCCTAGAGAGATCATAAATTGGAGGAGCGTTTCCGCCGATTCGTCCTCTGTGGATAGCGCGGACCCCATGCTCTCTCCCCCAGTCGACTCACCTGGCCAGGGTGAGGTTCCTCTGTACCATGCGCATGGCTTTGTTCTGTGATGCCGGGGACAGCGTCACCTCCATCGACCGCTTCCCTCAGCTCCATCGACCGCTTCCCTCAGCTCCTTCCGTTTGCCTTACATCCCTGCAGAACTCGAAGAAGTAGGACTCCCTGTTAAACAGGCGCCAGATAACGGCAGAGGGGGACAGACAGAAATACTCACAAATCAATATGATTGGCAAAAATGTCCGCTTTATTAGAGGAAAGGCAGCTCATATGCTGCCTGTGACACACAGACATGTGATTCTTCCCCTGGTTACATTGGATACATAAGGGAAACATACTGTGGTGTACAGTACTAATTGGATAACAGCAGGTGTCCATAAAACTTGTTTTCCTGCCAAAAGAACTCCTCCTTCACCTTGGCACAAGGTCTGCAGCCATATTAGTGGCGCAGTATTTTTTACTGTCTGCACCCAGCCATGCCAAGGCAAAGGTCTCAGAAATGCAATAGAAATTGTTCACACAATTTCTGTCCTCCGACAGGTGGCTTCTGTTAGAAGCTGCTAGAAGCTTCCCATCTGGTGGAGCCAATGCCAGCCAGCTCCAAGATGGGCTTCCTGCCGCTGGCCAAGGCCGAGCCAATTAGGAATGATAGTAATGCCTCTGTGGTAACATATTTAAGAACAGAAGGTTATTGTGCAGATGAAAATTCCAGCAAGGGAAGAGCGAACATGTGAACAACAAAGCAGACACCAAGGTCAATGCAGAAGGAGGGGGAAGAGGTACTCCTGGCACTGGAACTGAGGCCCCTGCAGCCCATGGTGAAGACCATGTTGGAGCAGGTTGTCCCCCTGCAGCCCATGGAGGACCATTGGGGTGCAGAGATCCACCTGTAGCCCGTGGTAGAGCCCACGCTGGAGCAATTGGATATCCAAAGGAGGCTGTGACCCCATGGGAGACCCATGATGGAGCAGGGCCCTGCTGCAGACCTGCAGCCTGTGGAGAGAGGAGCCCATGCTGGAGCAGGTGTTCCCTGGTAGGACTTGTGTCCCTGTGGGGGACCCATGCTGGAGCAACTAATTCGTGAAGGACTGCACCAGTGGACTCACACCAGAGAGGTTCATGAAGAACTGTCTCCCATGGGAGGGACCCCACGGGGAGCAGGGGAAGGACTCCTCTCTCTGAGCGGCGGTAGAAACAACTGACCCTAACCCCATTCCCTGTCTCTCTGCACTGCTGGGGGGGAGGAGGTAGAATTGCAGAAGGATGGAGGGGTGGGAGAAGGTGTTTTGAAGATTATTTTACTTCTCATCCTGTTAGTAATAAATTTAATCAATATCCCCACTTTGAGTCTGGTTTGCCTGTGATGGTGATCAGTAAGTGACCTCTCCCAGCTCTTAACTCATGAATCCTTTGTTGTTTTTTTTCTCTCCTCTGTCCAGTTGCTGAGGGGAGTGAGAGAGCGCCTTTAGTGGGTACCTGGGATCCGGCCAGGGTCAACCCACTACAGAGGAGGATAGAAAGAAGTTTGCATTTACCTGGGAAGATATGCAATATACCTTTAACAGATTCACACAAGGGTATAAACATTCACTCACGATTGCGCATGCTGTGCTTGCCGAACTTTTACAGACAGTCTCACTCCCCCTAGATGTGAAATTATATCAATATATAAATGATATTCTAATCAGAGGACACTCCTGAGAAAGTAGGGGAAGTGGCAACAGCAGTGCAGCAAACACTTCATGAAGTAAGAGTTGAGATTCCATCTGAGAAATGTCAAGGGCCAAGTAAAGAAGTAAAATTTTTGGGTACTTGGTAGATAGCAAGCAGTGCAGTGATCCCTCTGTAGCAGGGAGAATGCCGAAACTGAAACCAATACACCATTGAAATCTCAGCAAAACAATATTTATTACAAAGAAGTAACCAACAAAATGAGAAGCCAAGAGACAAGAAAGAGAAGGGAAACAAGCCCCCAAGACAACCCCCCACTCACTCAGGCATTATTTATGAGGTTGTCTTACCGACCCCAGAATGCTTACAATTACCCATAGCAGAAGCTGCATCCCCGGGGCGTTGGCAGGCTCACAAAATGGCAGGCATCCCTGCAGAGGTAATATTGTCCTCCATGTGAAGCTTGAGTCTGCTCCCAGCAAGAGTTATCTGTTTTTTATACAATTAACCTATGACGTCTACCTGGGCAGGTGTGGCCTTCGGTCCCTCCCCCCGTTATGTAAGTGGTACCCCTTCTGCGCATGCATGTGTACATTGGAATTTCCCCACGCCTGCATGCTACACAAAGGGATCTTTCCTTTTCTCCTTCAAATGGCCTTGGAGACCTGTGAGAGTCTGTTATTTTCCTGCCAAGTTATGTGAAAACAATCACTGATAAATGAGAACTTCGTCCTTGAAGGAAGCATCTTGTATAAACTGAAATTAATTGGGGTCTGGATATTGGCCGACAGCCCTCCAAGGACATTTGAAGGAGAAAGTGAAGAGGAGGAGGATGAAGTAAGCCCCCAGACTCATTTAGAAAAGACCTCCGAGGTGTAGCACGCAGGCGCAGAGGGATTTCCAATGTACTCATGCATGCGCAGAAGGGGTACCACTTACATAACAGGGGGAGGGACCAAAGGCCTCTAGCTGGGTGGTGCTGGCCCCACCTGCTTGCCTTGCCTGCACAAACTGCCATGCAGACTGCCGTGCCATACCCTCACTGACGTGCCATGCCCCTGTTTACCTGCTTCTGTTCGCTGTGCTCCGGGTTGCTCATGCTCCTTAGAGCTATTTAAAACTCCTACAGTGATCCCAGCTTCTCCCCCTCTTCGCCTGTTGCCTAAAAGACTGCGGAGAAAAAAGACTCCAGGCCAATTTATTGTATAAGATAAAGAGAAAAGGTCCTTTAATCTCAGGCCTAAGGCCCAGGGAATACATACCACCCGCATGTCCTCAGATAGTGGTTCTATGATTTTATAATAAGGTCCATCCAATCCCAGTTCTGTCCACCCCTGGTTCTGCCCCCCGACATGCCCCTTTGGGAATTGGGTCTGGGGGTGTTTGGGACTCCTTCTTCCTCCTGTTCATCTTCTTCACATCATGTACAGTCCTTGGAGTTCCTCCAAAGTTCTGGGCTTGAAGGTCACTGTTTCTATGTGATATTATGGTCCAGGCCTAGGGTGTTTTTCTACAATTCTACCTTGAAAAGAAGACTAAACACGCTAACGGAATTTAGAGGGATTGATATGAAATGGGGTAATCGAGTTGGGTATGTGTAAACTATTATGCTAAAATGTAAGGACTATAATGCAGCTACATTAAAATCTACATTCACTACAAATCTACTTCAAAAATCTATAAAAGTTAAAAAATCCAAAAAAAACTATTAAGCATCAGCTTGATTGGCTGTCATGCACTTCTGTGTCCTGATTGGGTTCTGGGCTGCTGCTCGCGTGTCCCTGAGTTCAGGAACCCCCCTGTACAACCTGATCCAAAAATCACCCCTGCGCTTGCTTCAGTTGCTGCTACTGCTGCCGCTGCTGCTGTCACTGCCTTGCTGACTGTGTTCCAGAGCTTCCCCCTCTTCCAGTGCAGTCTGGATCAGTCCATGGCAGATGGTAGGGCTGTGTTTCCACCCCTGGGGCAATCGATTCCAGGTTTACTGGTGTGGTAGTTTACTTTGGCTGAATGCCAGGTGTCCACCGAGGCTGTGCAGATCTCCCCCCCACAGAGGGAAAAGGGGAGACCAAAAAAAATGTAAAAAACCCAGGACTTACCAAGAAAGGCAGTTTTATATTTACACGGAGAAAAAGGAAAAAACCAATAACACTACAAACACATAGGCAAAGGAAACTAACAGTAAAATTCTACTTCCCACAATAAGTAAAGTGCTCTTTCTCTCTCCTCCAAGGAGCAGTAGTATCATCGGATAGCTATCACGGAAGAGAGTGAGCTACTTCCTCTTCCCCTCTTTATATCTGAGCTGATGTAACATGATATGGAATATCTTCTGAGTCAATATGAATCAGGTGACTTATCCTAGATTTCTTCCCAGGAAAAGGAAACAAACCCACTACAATCTCCACCCCTTATTCCATACCATTTTACATCACACCCATATCCCCATATTTGCCTATATCCTGCGCTTATACAGGTCTTGTCTTCTACAGTTGTCTCATCATTGAGCACCAACATCAGCTTAGTTTGGGTCTTCCTCATCTGGTGACTCATTTCCTGCAACATGCAACTCAGAATACGAATTAATTTTCCCCCAAGGTTAAATCTCCTTGAGGCACACACTGGGTTTCTCCGTCTTCTCTCATTATCCACCAGGTATATCCTGATCCTTGAGCAAAGACAATCCCACGAATGGGTTTGCCTTTGCTCGAGGGAGAGTTAACCCAAAGTGCTTTACCTAACATACCTCTCAAGTGAATTACTGGGACTTTGTCTCCATCCACAGTGTGAAGGGATTCTGATTGGGCAGGGCCAACTCAATTAATGGAGCCTCTAGTGTTGACTAGCCACGTAGCCTTTGCTAGGTGCTGATCCCAATTTTTGAAAGTCCCCCCACCCAATGCCTTCAGAGCAGTTTTCCGCAATCCGTTACACCGCTCAACTTTTCCAGAGGCTGGTGCATGATATGGGATATGATATACCCATGCAGTGTCATGTTTCCTTGCCCAAGTAATAACTAAACTCCTTTTGAAATGAGTCCCATTGTCTGACTCAAATCACTCTGGGGTGCCATGTCACCACAGTACTTGCTTTTCAAGACCCAGAATGGTATTTCGGGTAGTCGCGTGAGGCACCGAATATGTCTCTAACCATCCAGTGATTGCTTCCACCATGGTGAGCACATAGCGCTTACCTTGGCAGGTCTGTGGCAGTGTGATATAGTCAACCTGCCAAGCCTCCCCGTATCTATACTTATCCCAGTGTCCACCATACCATAGGGGTTTCACTGTTTTTGCTTGTTTAATGACAGTGTGTGTCTCACAGTCATGGATGACCTGGGAAATAGTGTCCATGGTTAGATCCACCCCTCGGTCTCGCGCCCATCTATAGGTGGCATCTCTGCCCTGATGGCCTGAAACATCATGTGCCCATTGAGCTAGGAACAGCTCTCCCTTATGCTGCCAGTCTAGATCTACCTGTGACACCTTAACTTGTGCAGCTCGATCTACTTGTTTGTTGTTGTGATGTTCCTCATTAGCTCAATTTTTGGGTACATGGGCATCTACATGGTGGACTCACAGTCAGCTTCTCAATTCGAGCGGCAATGTCATGCCATAAATCAACAACCCAGATAGGTTTTCCTCTATGCTTCCAATTGATCTTCTTCCACTGATTCAACCACCCACACAGAGCATTGGCTGTCATCCATGAGTCCATGTAGAGGTAAAGCCAGGGCCAATTGAACAGCTTTGAGTTCTGCAAATTGACTCGATTCACCTTCTCCTTCAATAGCTTCTGCCACTTGTGGGGTAGGACTCCAGACAGCTGCTTTCCACTTCTGATTCTTCCCTACGATACAACAAGAACCATCAGTGAAAAGGACATAATGTGTTTCTTCTTCAGGTAACTGATTGTATGGTGGAGCTTCCTCAGCCCGATTCACTTGTTCTTCTTCTTCCTCATCAGCCAAACTGAAGTTTCCACCATCAGACCAATTAGTTATGATCTCTAGCATTCCAGGGCAATTCGAGTTTCTGATTCAGGCACTTTGTTTTATCAAAGCAATCCATTTACTCCATGTAGCATCAGTGGTGTGATGGGTAGGGGGCACCTTTCCTTTGAACATCCAGCTCAGCACCGGTAGTCGGGGTGCCAGAAACTGTGCTCCTGTGCCAATCACCTCTGAGGCTGCTTGTATTCCTTCATAAGCTGCTAGGATTTCCTTCTCTGGGGGGGTGTAGTTGGTTTCAGATCCTCTGTAGCTTCACCTCCAGAAACCGAGTGGTCAGTCTCGGGTCTCACCAGGCACCTTTTGCCAGAGGCTCCAGGAAGGACCATTATCCCCAGCTGCAGAAAAAAGTACATTTTTCACATTTGGTTCTGTCCTGACTGGTCCAAGGACCACGGCATGTGCAACCTCCTGCTTAATCTGTTTAAAGGCTTCCTGTTGTTCAGGAACCCATTGGAAATCATTCTTCTTACGGGTCACTGAGTAAAGAGGACTCACGATTTGACTGTACTCAGGAATATGCATCCTCCAAAAACCTATGACTCCTAGGAAAGCTTGTGTTTCCTTCTTGTTAGTTGGTGGAGCCATCGCAGTCATCTTGTTGATGACTTCTGTTGGAATCTGATGGCGCCCATCTTGCCATTTCACCCCTAGAAATTGGATCTCTTTGGCAGGTCCCTTGACCTTACTCTTTTTGATGGCAAAACCGGCTTTGAGAAGAATCTGGATGATTTCCTTTTTCAAAAACTTCCTCTGCTGTGTCCCCCCATACAATAATGTCATCAATATATTGTATGTGTTCTGAAGCCTTACTCTTCTCTAGTGTAACCTGAATCAGTCCATGGCAGATGGTGGGACTGTGTTTCCACCCCTGGGGCAGTCAGTTCCAGATGTACTGCACACCCCTCCACGTGAAAGCAAATTGCACCTAAGAGGATGGAGAAGAACGCATTTGCAATGTCATTGGTGGCACCACTTCTCTGCCTTGGACTCCAGTTCATACTAGAGCTCCAACATGTCTGGTACAGTGGCACTCAATGGCGGGGTAACTTCATTTAAGCCACGATAGTCCACAGTCAGCTTCCATCCTCCATCAGACTTACATAAAGGCCAGATGGGGCCATTGAAGGGTGAGTGAGTCTTACAGACCACCCCTTGGCTCTCCAGTTCTCAGATTGTGGTGGTTTCACTCTAGGCCTTCCTGGAGACCAACTTGTAACCAGGAAGGAACTAGAAAAGTGATCACGGAAGTATTCCATGCTATTCCTTTACGTAACTGGAGGTATAAATAAAGCCAGGGGGAGGGATTGCGTTCTCTTCCTCTCCGGCGAGGTTCGAGAACGGTGGGTCCCTGTTTCGGTCGGGCTTATCTGGAGCTGAGGCCTACAGTGACTGCCGTTATCCGCCACGCGTGAGGGGAGAGCCTTGGGCCGTGTCAGGTCATCCTGTCTGTTCGAAGGGAAGTGGTGAGATTTCTGCTAGTTTGCCTTCGGCTGGCTGTTTGACTTGCTTGGTCCTTGCCCCTTTTTGTCTTTCTCCCTTTCCCTTTCCCCCCCCCCCCCCCCCCAGGTGTGTGGTATTCTCCTTTTGTGTATCTGTCTCATATGTAAAATATATATATATATATATATTTGCTATAGCTTTGGCTGCTTAGTTTTTTTTTTCCCTCTTTTCCCTCTCTGGGAGGCGGGTCCTTGTTGTCGAGTTTCAGGGGACTTGGCGGGAAGCCAGCTCGAAACTTGTACAACGTTTCTGGTAGCAGAGGATGGTTATTTTGGTTAAGTTTGGCTTGTTTTGATAAACATTCTCCGGGAAGACAGCCAAGCTCAGTGTTGTTTTGCAAACCAATCTATTGTTTTGGGAACAGGTCTGGGAACACTGCAAGAGTCTGGGAAAGCAGCCAAGGAAACTTTGTTTATATAAACAAAAGCTTGTTTTGGGATCAAGAAGAAATAATAACAAAAACAATGGTTATTTCATTAATTTGTCTTATAATTCTAGCCATCTTTACACCTGTGTTAGGCTACTCTATAGGGAGACGTCCAGACCTTGAGAATGGATGGAACGAATTGCTTCCATCCTTTAATTTTGACATTGAAGGTTTGGTAAAGGAGATCCCCATGGTCAAAATCGGCTCTAATTACTATATAAATCTTATCGCAACAGTACTGTCAATGATAAAGGTACTGGAAGTGCTCCTTAAACTTGGAAGAATGGGGTTCCGTTGCTTTCCCTCTTGTAGGAAAGATCACACCTCAAAGGGACTCGCTGGAACTTTGGAAAGGGTTGCAGACAGACCAGTCTCCGGGTGGCATGGAGCTTGGGAAGATTTCGGTAGATTAGTAGGACATGTGTCACCCCCCATTAATTGGGAGTTCACACCAGAACAAATGTTTGATTCTGGTGAGATGGCCCACTGTTTGGCAGAAGGGTACTTTTCCTACAAAGATCCAAATATGCAATTCTCCGCTTTGTGCTGGGGCCTGGCTAATGCTTATCGAGCTGCCATAGACCACCTTCAGAGGGTTAAGGTCGACACAGAGACCCAAACCACGCCACTTGAAACCAGTGATGTCCCTATTAGGTCCACAGAAGTTGGGGTCCAAGCACAACTTGAAGTCAATGCCATTTCTAAGTCCACTAGAACCAGGACTCAAGCTAAGAACCGGAAGGTCATCATTGCCCCTATAAAGAAGAAGAAGACGTGGGTAAAGGAGATCAAGGAACTTACGGACCCATCTCCGCAACTAGAACGCACAGAAGAAAGAGGAGAAGAAGAAGAAGAAGGAACAGAGGACGTAGTGGACGAAGGAGCGGCAGCAATGGGAGAAGGAGCAAGAGCAAGTGATGAAGGCGCAACAGCAAGTGATGAAGGCGCGACTGCGAGAGAGGAAGAAGTGGTTGTGACTGAGGAAGGAGCGATTGGAAGAGAAGAAACAGCTACCAGAGAGGAAGAAACGGCTACACAGGAAGGAACACGTCCAAAGGAACTAGGGGCACGCCCAAAGGAATACAGAACGGCATCAAAGGAAAAGAAAGCAACAGTGCAAACGGCCGGTGGTATATTGTTACTTGATGATTTATACCCTGACTACACATTCAGTGTTGCAAAAGACGCAAAGAAGGAGCCAAAGCATCCCCCTCAATTGGAGGGGGAATTATCCCTACCCCTCCAGACCCAACCTTCTCTTGGAGGTGTGAATGATTGGAGGAGGAGGCCCTTATCTCAGCACGCGAAAGATTACTCACTACCTCCACCCGCGGGGTATCGCGAACGACGCAGGAGTCCATCCCCATGGCGTGACTGGTATAGAAGTCCATCTCCACGGCGTGAATGACGCAGAAGTCCATCTCCGCGGCGCGAGTGGCGTAGGAGTCCATCCCCACGGTATGAACGACGTAGAAGTCCATCTCCGCGGCGTGAACGGCGTAGGAGTCCATCCCCACAGTATGAACAGCGTAGAAATCCATCTCCGCGGCGTGAACAATATAGAAGCTTATCCCCACGGCATGCCCAGTCTCCACCTCCACATGAGAGATATAGGGAGGAAGTGGGAGTAGTCCCACGTAGGAGTGGAAGAGTAAAGAGAGAGGTGGAAAAGATTCTACGTGGGAGAGATGGACAAGAAATAATGCAAGAAAGCGAAATTACACAATCACTAACCACAAGAGAGCTTCGAGATTTACGGAGAGATTATATGCGCTTGCCTGGTGAAGAAGTCCTCACCTGGCTGGTGCGATGTTGGGACAAGGGAGCAGATAGTCATGTAATTGAAGGTGATGAAGCACGACAATTGGGATCCATTGCTCGAGACCCTGTGATAGAGCAAGAAATGGGGAGGGAGAAAATGGCGTCCAGCCTTTGGCTCCGAATCCTCCACGCAGTGAGAGTGAAATACCCATTTAAGGAGTCCCTGAAGAGTTCTTCAAGAAGGTGGAGAACTGCGGAAGAAGGCATCCAATACCTACGGGAATTGGCCATGTTGGAGATCATCTATTCTGATCCAGATTATTATGACATCCAAGTTCCTGAGAGTGTTCCCTGCACGCAACCAATGTGGAAAAAGGTAATTCAAGGTGCTCCTAAACCATATGTTTCCTGCTTGATATCCACATATAATCCAAAGATGGAGGAACCAAACGTGGAAACCATGTGTACTTGGATAAGAACCATAGAGGAAAATATGGAAGACGCCTTCAATCCCCTCTACCGACGCACCTACGATAGGGAAAGAATGGAGAGAGATTATGAATATTCCAGATATGAGGACGACCTTAGAGACAGAGAGGACAGAAGGTATAGAGATTACCAAGAAAGGCCAATGGGAAGATCACGGCGGGACCGACAAAGACGACCTCGACCTAGACCTCGATCCTGGTCTCGATCTCGCTCACGGTCCCTGTCATTCACACGTCGAAGGAAAGAGAACTCTAAGCGTTGGTCACGTAACCAACTATGGGCATACCTTCGTAGTAAAGGAGAAAACATGAAGAAGTGGGATGGTGAACCCACTTCTAAGTTTGAAGCTAGAGTGAGGGAGCTGAAGCAAAAGAAGACTGACAAGAAAGTTGTCTATGTAGTAGACGGAGATTTCTTAGAAGAGAAACTGCGATCTCCGAAACACGAGAAGATGGAGGTCCACTTCGACAACAGCAAAAAGTCTAAGAAGTCAAAGTCAAACTCTGATGACGAATGCTCTGATCAAGACCAGTAGAGGGGCCCTGCCTTCTGCCAGGAGAAGGAGAGGGACCAAGAAGATAACCGAGTTTACTGGGTTGTGTAGGTTCAATGGCCTGGCACATCGGATCCTCAGAGATACCAGGTCTTGATAGATACTGGAGCCCAGTGTACTGTAATGCCTTCAGAGTATAAGAGTACCGAGACTGTTACTATTTCTGGAGTGACCGGAGGGTCTCAAGAATTGTCAGTAGTAGAGGCGGACATGAGCTTGACGGGAGACCAATGGGAAAAGCGTCCCATTGTGACGGGGCCAGAAGCCCCTTGCATCCTTGGTATGGACTACCTAAGAAGAGGATACTTCAAAGACCCGAAAGGGTACCAGTGGGCTTTTGGTATAGCCTCGGTGATTGAAGAGGAGTCCAAGCAATTGTCTGCCCTTCCTGGCCTCTCAGAAGACCCTTCCATTGTAGGATTACTGCGAGTTAAAGATCAAGAAGTGCCAATAGCCACAACAACTGTACACAGACGACAGTATCGGACAAACCGAGACGCTGTGATCCCTATCCACAAAATGATCCGAAAGTTGGAGAGCCAAGGGGTGGTCAGCAGAACCCATTCACCCTTCAACAGCCCCATCTGGCCTGTGCGTAAATCCGATGGAGAGTGGAGACTGACTGTGGACTATCGTGGCTTAAATGAAGTTACGCCACCGTTGAGTGCTGCCGTGCCAGATATGTTGGAGCTCCAATACGAGTTGGAGTCCAAGACAGCAAAGTGGTATGCCACCATCGACATAACCAACGCGTTTTTCTCCATTCCTTTAGCGGCAGAGTGCAGGCCACAGTTTGCTTTCACCTGGAGGGGCGTTCAATACACCTGGAATCGACTGCCCCAGGGGTGGAAA